>NC_057801.1:293479536-293514420 GCF_018294505.1 Triticum aestivum
GGGGTGGCCGAAGGAGGATGAGGGAGGGGGCGAAGGGAGGAGGGAGGCCAGAGGAAGAGGGAGGGGCGGTGGGAGGAGGGCGGCCGGAGGAGGGGGGGAAGGAGGGAGTACCTCGGCGAGGAGTAGCGTGGCGGCGGCGGACGATGGGTTCGGCGCGGGCGAGAGTGAGTGAGAGCGAAAGTGAGTGAGATGGTGCAGTGAGAACCGCTCCAGGATAAGGTAACTTAGTAGTAGCGCGTTTCAGGTATACACGCTACTGCTAAGGGACGTAGAAGTAGCGCTGGTCACGCATACGCGCTACTGCTAAGTGGGGCTAGCCATCTGCGCCCGTACAAGTATACCAGCAGCACACTATAACAGAACGCACTACTGCTAAAGCAGTAGCAGTAGCGCGGTCTAATTAAAAACGCTACTACTAAGTAGCCGTAGCGCCCTGTTTTGTCCAGCGCTACTGCTAAGATGTTGTGTATAAGGTTTTCTCTAGTAGTGAGTTAGCCTAGAAGAAGATACACTTGTAAGGCACATACATAAATACAAGTTCAATATGTGGTCTGATCAAATACATATAGCCTACCTGATACTTTGGATTAGACCAGTGTTTAACGAGTGCTGTCCAGTCTTTCATCTATAATATATTCCAATGGAGATGTTTGGGTGATTTCATTGTTAGCCTTGCCTTCAAAGTGAGATTTTCTAAGGTGGTACCGATACTGTCGTAGACCAGACAGAAAAACATGAGTGCATGCTTGTTTAGTTGCATCATCTTTCGGATCCAACTTGAACCTCATCTGTTGAAAAAAGAATGTGAGTCTTATTAGGAGGAAGCTAGAAATTATGGAATAGAGCAAGACAATATTACTAATTGCGATTAATAACATTACTTATGGATAAATGGTCAAGGAAGGTGTTAAACTGGGTATTGTCTTTCTCATTCCTGTACAGGATCCACGTTGGGAGGATACGTGCATGACACCTAACAGCAACGGCTGCCTCTGATACTAACTTGGATGACTCTGTAGCATCATGTGGCCTTTTTAAACCTGCCTCAAAATGGATCTCCATTCTTCCTCCTTTAGATTTTGTTAATCTGTCAAGAATTATCCCTGATGTCTGTTTCCACTTGCGTCGTGGTGCTAGTTCAACAACAAATATGGAAAGTGTTAGTGTACATCAAACTATGAGAGTACATATAAAGGAGCATGCAACTGCAACTTGACTCGGTCAGGTACAGTCTTGGTGTTGATGCTCATGAGGTTCATCTGATCTTGCCAAGTCTTGTTGTGTCAGTAGTGCTCCGGAAGTAGTGTTAGGTGTGAAGGCATCTTGGGAACTGGCCAGTTCCAGAGCAAACAAACGAGTAACTCGTTGAGATGCTGGTACAGTTGAAGCAGATGTTGTAGCTGGTGGAGCAGGTGATACTATGTTTGTAGATTTGGCCGGTGGACTTGGACCTTCTACTGCACTATAAGTATCAGCAGAATCTCGACGACAGATCCTTTTCCGTTTCACCCGACGAGTAACATCACTCCCTACTATATTATTTTCCTTGCTCTTTTTTGACTTTGGAATGTCAAGCCGTACCCACAACACAAAAGAATAAAATCGCTCTTCAGAACACATTGATGCATGATACTGACAAGCAATACTTTGATGTAAGACAACCATATGAGGATGGAATATGTAAGAAAAACAGGACGACATGACATATTCACAGCTACGATGTGTAAACTAAGCAGAAGGATTTTCAAGAAAATAGAAGTAATGCAAGCTAGACACCATATGAAAGATGCAACCAATATTACTCTGCTAAGTTAAAAGGGTCTTGTCATAAGTCTCAGTTCAAAAAATTAGAAGCAGCACAACGTAGAAATCAATGCAAGATGCAACCACTATCAAACTGTGATGTTAAAAGCGTCCAATGATGAGTGACTGATGCGGGATACACAACAACAGTACTTTGATGTAAGAACATGGTATGATAGATACATGAAGTGTATTCTAGACACAGAAAGCCATGTCATATGCACATGTATAACACATAAACTCAGTAGGTGCAATTTAATCAAAATAGAAGAAATACAAGCTAGACAATATATGCAACATGAAACCAATTATCACACTGTCAACTTAGATCAAGAACATGCGATGGTGGAGCACGGGAGATGAAATCATCATGTAGACTTGGGACTTGAACTTCATTAGCAGTAGCAGTGGCAAATCTAGAGAGTCTCTGTTTGCGTCGGTGCGAACGACCACCAACATCCCCTAACTTAATCTTTTCCTTCCTATTTTATGATATTGCCCTATGAAGTCAAAACCACAAGAAGATGAATAAAATTAGCTCTGCATAACTGGTTGATGCATGATACAGACGAACACTACTTTGATGTAAGGCAAGCGCAGGATAGGAGGATGGAATATATTCAAAAAAGACAACGTTGCATATTCACACGTATGATAGGAGGATGGAATATGTATGAAAAAACAGTAAGCGGAAGGCATCTCAACAAAATTTGAAGAAATGAAAGCTAGGCACCATATGAACATGCAACCAATATCACTCTATCAGGTAAAAAGTGCCTCGTCATAAGTGCCATTTCAAGAAATTAGAAGCACTACAAGCTAGAAGACAATGCAAGATGCAACCTACATCACAGTCCCAAGTTAAATGTGTCTTATGGGTAATTGATTGTTGCAGGTATAAGTTGTAAGCTACGCAGATGCAATTCAACATAATCATAAGCAATACAAACTAGACATATTACGAAAAACACGACCACATATAACAGTTCCAAGGTAGAGCAAGCACCTGTGATGGTGGAGTAGGGGAGATGTGCTCATCATGTACACGTATGTTCTAGAAACAGGAACACGCGTCACATTCACAAGCATTATGTTTAAAGTAAGCAGATGCAATTCAACAAAGTTAGAAGCAATACAAGCTAGACATCATACACAACAAGCAACCACATATAATAGTGCTAAGTTAGAGCAAGCACCTATGATGGTGGAGTAGGGGAGATGTGCTCATCATTTACACAGCTACGTTGACTTTCCAGGCTTGTGTTGTCTTGTGAATCTTGTTGGGAGGATGGCGGGGTAGAATCTGTAGAGACCCCCTGTATGAGTTGCTCCGAAGGACCAGCATCATCCACTGCTGGACTCGTTGCCTTCCACTGTAATGATTTTGCATTGTGAAGTCAAACCGATAAGAAAAAGGAAAAAAAATTCTCTCTTCAGAACTCATTCATGCATGATACTGACAAACACTACTCGGATGAAAGGCAAACACATGATGCGAGGATGGAATATGTATTAAAAACAGGATGGTGTGACATATTCACACCTATGATGTGGTAACTAAGCACAAGGCATTTCAACAAATTAGAAGCACTGCAAGCTAGACACCATATGAAAGATGCAACCAATATCACCCTGCCAAGTTCAAACTGTATGTCATTTCAACAAATTAGAAGCAGTACATGCTAGAAATCATATGCAAGACACAACCAATATCACAGTGGCGACTTAAAGGTGCCTTATCATAAGTGACTGATGCGGGATATGCAAGAACAATAGTCTGATGTAAGAACATTGTGTGATCAGATATAGTGTGTTCTAGAAAGAGGAACACATGTCATATTCACAGGCATTATGTGTAAAGTAAGCAGATGCAATTCAACAAAGTTAGAAGCAATAAAATCTAGACATCATACGCAACATGTAACCACATATAATAGTGCCAAGTTAGAGAAAGAACCTTTGATGGTGGAGTAGGGGACATGTGCTCAGCATCTATGCAGCTATGTTGACTGTCTAGCCCTGTGTTGTCTTGTGAATCTTGTTGGGAGGATGGCGGAGTAGAAACTATAGAGAACCTCCGTTTTAGTTGCTCGGAAGGACCACCATCATCCAATTCTTTGCCAATTTCCTTTAGCTTTACTGATTTTGCATTGTGAGGTCAAACCGACAAGAAAAAGGAATATAATTCGCTCTTCAGAACTCATTCATGCATGATACTGACAAACACTACTGTGATGAAAGGCATAGTCATGATACGAGGATGGAATATGTACAAAAAAATGGACGGCCTGACATATTCACACCTATGATGTGGTAACTAAGCAAAAGGCACTTCAATAAATTAGAAGCACTGCAAACTAGACACCATATGGAAGGTGCAATCAATATCACTCTACCAAGTTAAAATTGTCTGGTCATAGGTGCCGTTCATCAAACTAGAAGCAATACATGCTCGAAATCATATTCAAGACGCAAACCAATATCACACTGCCAACTTAAAGGTGTCCCATCATAAGTGAATGATGCAGGATACACAAGAAGAGTAGTTTCATGTAATAACATGGTGTGATAGAAGATATAGTATGTACCAAAAACAGGAAAGCCTGTCATATTCACACGTATCATGTGTAAGCTAAGCAGATGCAGTTTACACTAATTAGGAGCAATACAAGCTAGACACCATATGCAACATCCAACCAGATATCACACTGCCAAGTTAGAGCAAGCACCTTGGATAGTGAAGTAGGGGAGCTGAGACATGGACCTTGTAATGCACTATCAGTACAAGGAGAATCAATACAAATGCTTCGTTTACGTTGCCGCAGAGGACAACCATCATCGCATTCCTTACTCTTTTCCTTCCTCTTTCTTGATTTTGCCTTGTCAAGTCAAACCCACAAGAAAAAGGAATAGAATTTGCTCATCAGAACTCATTGATGCATGATACTGACGAAGACTACTTTCATGTAAGGCAGCCACATGATAGGAGGATGGAATATGTATGAAAAACAGGACAGTGTGACATATTGACATGTATGACGTATAAAGTGTAAACTAAGCACAAGGTGCTTGAACTTGTTAGAATCAATGCAAGCTAGAAACCATATGAAAGATGAAACCAATATCACTCTGCCAAATTAAAAGGGTGCCCTAACAAATGTATTTGACCAAATTAGAAGCAATGAATGGCAACAGGCTAGAAATAATATGCAATATGCAACGAATAAAGGTGACTCATCGTAAGTGATTGATGCAGGATACAGATGAGAGGTAGTTTCATGTAAAAACAAGGTTAACACATAGATGTAGTGTGTACCAAAAATAGGAAGGCATGTCATATTCACAGGTATAATGTGTAAACAAAGCAGATACAATTTACCCTAATTAGAAGCATTACAAGCTAGACACCATATGCAACATGCAACCACATATCAAACTACGAAGTTAGATCAAGCACCTATGATGGTGGTGTAGGGGAAGTGCGATCTTCAAGTACAGAGCTACGTTCAATATATTCATTTAGGCTTGCTGTTTCTTGAGAATCATGTGGAGAGGATGAAATTGCATTCTTTATAAGAGTAGCGCGTCTCATATTAACCCACGGGCGTGACTGTCTCATCATAAGCGATAAATGCAGGATACACAAGAACAGTAGTTTGATGTAAAACATGGTGTGATAGGCAGATGTAGTATGTACCCAAAAGAGGAAGTCGTGTCATATTCACATGTATAATGTGTAAGCTAAGGAGATGCAATTGAACAAATTAGGAGGAACAAGCTAGGCACCAGATGCAACATGCAACCAGATATCACACTGCCATGTTAGAGCAAGCACCTTGGGTTGTGGACTAGGGGAGATGAAATTTGGAACTAGCACTGCAGTACGAGAAGCAGAAGAATCTGCAGAGATCATCTGTTTCGGTTGCTCCAGAGAACCACCATCATTCTGTGCCTTCGTCCTTTCAGATTTTGCCATGTCAAGTAAACACACAAGAAAAAGGAATGAATTTCACACTTCCAAATTTGTTGATACATGATACTGATGAACACAACTTTTATGTATGGCAACCACATTGTAGGAGGATGGAATATGTATGAAAAACGGTAAGCAGAAGGCATTACAACAAATTGGAAGCAATGCAATCTAGGCACTTCAACAAATTAGAGGCAATACCTGTTTGAAATGATATGCAAGATGCAACCAATAATACACTGTCAACTTGAAGGTGTATCGCCCGAAGTGATTGATGAGGGATACACAAGAAAAGTAGTTTGATGTAAGAACATGGTTAATAGAAAGACGTAGTATGTACCAAAAACAGGAAGGCATGTCATATTCACAAGTATAATGTGTTAACTAAGCAGATGCGATTTACCCTAATTAGAGCATTACAAGGTAGACACCATATGCAACATGCAACCACATATCACACTGCCAAGTAAGAGCAAGCACCTACGATGGTGGTGTGGGGGAATTGCGGTCATCAACTAGAGAGCTACGTTG
This sequence comes from Triticum aestivum, assembly GCF_018294505.1. Taxonomy (NCBI): domain Eukaryota; kingdom Viridiplantae; phylum Streptophyta; class Magnoliopsida; order Poales; family Poaceae; genus Triticum; species Triticum aestivum. The sequence goes on from NC_057801.1 coordinate 293,485,844, forward strand.
ACTATATTCATTTAGCCTTGCTGTTTCTTGAGAATCATGTGGGGAGGATGACACTGCACTCTTTAAACGAGTAGGGTGTCTCACAGTAACCCACTGGGGTGACTGTCTCATCACAAGTGATTGACGAGGGATACAAATGAGTGTTAGTTTGATGTACGAACATGGTTAATAGACATATGTAGTATGTATCAAAAATAGGAAGGCATGTCATTATCAAAGGTATAATGTGTAAAGTAAGCAGATGCAATTTTACCAAATTGGAGCAATGCAAGCTAGACACCATATGAAACATGCAACCACATTTGAAAGCGCGAAGTTAAAGCAAGCACCTGGGATGGTTGTGCGTGGCAATTGAGATCATCAACTGCAAGCTACATTTACTGTCTCTAACTACTGACACTGCACCATTTAGAGCGCTGGAACACTTAGTGCTTATCTTCGAATTACACTGGAGCGACTTCTGTCTTTTCTTTTCTGCATTCATCAACACTGCGTCAGAGTCTGAAATACCCATGCATAAAAAACCAATAGTGTGAGTATGAGTGAAGTGTATAAATGATAGCAGATAGCTCTACAACATGCATGGCACACTAAATTACTACAGGATTCTATGAAAATAACAGTTGACTAAAAACAAAATAGGTCAGTTCATTTTTTCTGCACCGTCCGATGTACAAAGATTGGGCCGATCGCCTTCATCTACCTCCAGCCAGTCAGTGTTGACGATCTTCCTCGAAATGCTAGTGACCATCGTCCCAGTCCCCTGTATGCACCCTCCCCTCGACCTTACCGCACCGCCATGCTTGGCACCGCCCCCAGCCATCCATTCAAGCCCCGCCGGCCTCCAAATCAGGTGCAAGCAGCTCCTGCGCCCCACACCCCTATGATAGACACCGATGCCGCTTCCCCGGCGAATATGCGGACTAGGTGCTTCGTGCGCCTAAGCGGCTGCTGCTTCTACTGCAGTTCGACGGACCCTGAATTGAATTCCAGGCGGGCTATTGACCTCTAGAAAAGGTGAAATAGTAAAGGGAGGAAACCCTGTGCATTTAGTACCACGAAGAAGATGCAGTAAGAAGCAATCAACTAGTTTCTTTCGTGGGATGAATACGGTGTGAGCAGAGACATAAGATTTGCACGAATAAGGGAAGAGGATTACCTCTTTCTGCTGGCAGTGCTGTGTCCTCCTTTAGTTTTTCCAACGATCTTCTTGTGGTTCGCTGGAAACGAAAAGTTGTGGAGGACAGTGGAGCCTTGGACAAACCCATGGCCAAGTTGTTGAGTGTGGTGCGGTGGCCGTCTGTCGGCAGGGAACAAATCTGAAGCGGCGAATGGCGACGTAGTGGGAACATCTCCGGTGCGATGGACGGTTGCGGTAGTGGAGCAGCAGCAGTGAGGCGCAGGACGGCGTGGTCGGAGTGGTTCTGGTACGACGCATGTTGGCGTCGGCATCGTGGAGGCAACTCTGCCACAGTTTCAGCTGCAAAGTCCTTGGGGGTGTTGCGGTTGCGGTTGCGTTGGACGATGACATCGGGGTACCGGCTACGGCGTGCTGGAGGAGGGCGACGATGGATTGGGCGCTATAGGGCTGAGGACGGAGGAGGCTGGGGTTTCGGTGCAGATGGAGAGGGCGTTTTGGCGCCCATGGAGTATGAATGTGAAAACAGAGGGAGGCGGGGAACTAAGGGGGAACAATGTTTCGGTTTGGGACGCGCTTGTTTGAAATTTGGGTAAAGTTACAAACTTTTCCCCCATTTAAATTTTTGGACATATTGCAGGTTGGGGGTAGGACGGTAATCTCAGGTGTCCCAAATGTGGGCGGGATAGATTTCGGCCGAGCGCATGTGTCACACCCTGATTTTCATGCCACCACACTTAATCTAAGAATCGTGATAAAATGTGGTTTGACAAAAACTTTTGAGTGTTTTGGACCTTGCCTTGATTGGTTTTAGTCTGTTGTTTGCAAGTGCTCTAAAAATAAAATAAATCCACCAACTCTTATACTCCTTCTCCTTGATCCAAAAACCTTTCCCAATGATCATGCCATTTGTATAGGACATAAAAATAATTTCTTGCAAAAATAATTTGGCCAAATAGTACTTTCAAAATTTAGTTTTTCAAAAACCCCTGAATTGAGGTCTGCATTGCAAGTACTTAATTAAGGGCAGTAAAAATCTTTCCAAAAATATATTTGACTCCTATTAGATATAGGATACCCAGAAACAACAAACATATAAATTTAAAAGTTATTTTCCTATTTTATTTAAAGGCTTTTTCTTTAGGCCAGAAATGGTCCTTAATACGTTAAAATTATTTTAATGCTTTAAAAATATTTGTGAAAATTTAGGGAAACTCAGTGGACATATATTGTCCATGTATAAGAGTTTCAACACATGGTAATGTTCAAAATATTGGGCAAATCCCTCAAAAACCCTTTCTGGATATTTCAAGCTTTTGAAATATTTACAGAGGAAATATTTTCCAAAAATTCCAAGAAAATTCTACCATGTCACATATGACATGGTTGATGATCTTGACAAGTCTCATGTCATGGAGAATAGTATAACCTCATAAAATCCTCTCAAAACCATTTCTACCCTTTTTCTAGTTTGAACAACTTTGCATTAGAAAACTTGTCCAGATACTCTCAAGCTTGGTCCACATGCTACAATGGTCTAATAAATCATCTAGACCAAGTGGCACAAGCAGGAGAACAAGCTAACTTGATCAAAGTGCCCCAAAACCCTTCCTGTCCAGAACCAAATTTGAACAACTCTAAATTGGAAACTATCTCCTTTTGATCTCAACTTTTGTGGACATGTTTAGAATCTCAAATGATGACACTACACCAAGTGGTCCACCAAGGAGAAGAGTTTAGCTTAGCTAGATCTAAGCAAGTCCATTTCTGCTGATTTCTAGGGTTTACAAAACTTGCATTGGCGACTTTGCCAAAATGGACTCAACCTTGGTGGAACCTATTATTATCTCATGCCATTTGACCCTGTCAATCCTCATGACAAGAGGAGATCATCTTTTTCCCAAACCAGCAACAAACACCTTCTCCCATTTTACTAAAACCCCTGTTTTGACCACTTCCACTCTTCTCCATGGCCTCAACTTTTTACCACAGCCCCTCAGAGTCCCCTTGCACCTCCAATAACTCTTCCCTGGCCTCAACTCAATGATTGAAGGGTGAAACATCCCAATTTACCCTTCTGGACAGCAGCATTCTTCTCCTTTCTCACCTTCCTCGTCACTCTAGTGGATCTCCAGGGCATCCAATGCCCCTCCCCACTTGTTTACTTCTCCCTAGCGCTACCAGACATGAGTGGGCATGCCCCTGCCCCTTAAACAATGCCATGGCAGCCAAAGGCACGGTTTGGAGCGTGCTACAGTGCGCTCCCGCACTGTAGCCACCCCCTTCCAACCGCCTCCGGCCACCTCGGGCCTCCCCAGCGCGCCTGACAGTGCGCCTCGACGTCTGCGACACGCCACGCCTCTGTCCCCCTCCTTCTTCTCCCTCCTCTCGCCCCAGCTCGCACGCGCGCCGGCCACCCGAGAGCTCCAATGGGCAGCCTCACACGCGCGATGCCTCTGACCCATCCCCGCTCCCTCTCTTCCTTCCTGGCGCCCTACTCGACTCTCACGGACACCGTAGACAGCCCTGAGCCTCCTCCTGTGGCCACTGCGGCCATTTCCGCGGATGCCCGTAGGCCACATCCACGGTGAGCCACGACCTTGCTATATAAGGCCGCCCGAGGCCTCTCTCTGGAGCCCTTTCACCCTCTCTCCCTCCCATACGTCACCCAGACCCAGCAAACCCTCTCGCCGAGCCCTCCGTCGCTCCCCATGGCCGGAGCCGAGCCACCGGACTCCGCCTAAATTCGCACCCACCACTCCTCCTCCTCCCCTCTAGACCACTCCAGCGCCCCCCACCACCACCACCGACTTGCCCAGCACTTCAAGCCCTCCTCCCCGCGCCTGCCATGCAGTCCCAAACCTCACCGACGGCCTCCTCCGCAGCCACCCAAGCCGTTGCTGCTGCAGCCCTCCACGGCATGCGTGCAGCACATGGATGGGTGCGGCATGGCCTCATGAGCACGCCGGTGGGCGGAGCATCGCCGGAGACGCTCTGTAGCCTCGGCAATCGCCGGCGAGAGCCGCTCCTCCCTATGGCCGGAGCGCAGGCGGGAGGTTGAAGGCGACCTGCAGCTAGGCCCCGCACGTCAGCGACCGAGCGGGCGGGCCCCGCCGTTTAAGTGGAGACGGCTTCGGCAATGACGCCTTCGACGTCGCCCTGTCGCCCGCGTGGCCGAGCCGCTGGGCCGGCCCAGTGCGCTGCCCCGCTATGTCTCGCCCAGTGCACACTGTCACCGCCCAGATCCAACCCGTTTGGGTAAAAACCTTGTTCCTTTTTCTTTTCTGTACAACTTGTAAAATCTCCCAAATATTCATATCACCTCCAAATTGGATGATTCAAATTTCTGGTAACCCATAAAATCATGCTCTCCTTGTTGGTGTAACATGCACATTTTCCCAGAAACTTTGTATTGACAAACATTTACCAAACCTTGTTTTCCCATTTCTGTAATGAACTTTAGAAAATCACAGAGAGCCCATTTTTGATTCGAATTCCGTGGTTCAAAATCCTAGATGTCTATAAGTTCAAAACTTACTTTTTTAACATTTTTACTAATACTTTATGTATCACCTCAAATAACGGTTTATTTCTTCATGTATAGCCAACTTTGCAAATTCATATAGAAATCATTTGAACTCCAAATCCAGTGAAACCAATTCCTAGATGCTTCTAAAATCATCATTTGTTAAATGGGTGCCTCTGCTCATTTTTGAAAATAATGTTTCTGTACAATTCTTGCAAACCCATTAATCCCTTGATTCCATCGTATTGAAATGTCAGAGATGTCCATTGATCAAATCCTAATGAAACCACTTTGGTCATCCCTCATATGACCAGAGGTATCCTAGAAGAGTCCAACTCATATTTTTAGAGCACTTTTATTTCCTGCCTTGATGTGTTGCTTATTATGGTTGTTTTCGATGATAGTTGACGAAGTAGACGAAATGCTCAGAGTTGGACCAGAGATATTTGAAGACCTCGAAGACTTTTTTAAAACAGGCAAGCAGCCCTTTGACCATGTCTAAGAAACCCTTTTTATGCATGTCATATGGCACTTTTGTTGCTTGCATCGAAGTCATGATAAAATGGTGACCTCTTGAGGTGGGTTGCCTCCGTTGGTTTTCTCGTTGACACTTGCATAATGCATGACCCTACCTTTCTATGAGGGTTATGCCGATGGGAGTAGATACGATGTTAAAGTAGTTTCTACGCAAAAGGGGATGGGTATATGCATCGTGATGGAAGCAAGATTGTTTTCAAAAAAACTTTTCGAAAACCCCAGCGGGTGCCACTTATGCCCGAGGGAGATAATGAGTTGGGTAACCACTTGATGACGAAGTGGTGTACTGAGGCAAGTGTGTGTGTTGTTTTCAAAACGGATTTGTTTAAGTTGCGACCGGTATTCCAACCTTACATGCGCAACCACTCTACCCTTATATGGGAAAGGGCACTATTGCTTACCTAGGCCGATACTAGCTTGGAGCCCGCATTACTAGTGATGGGGGAGAGTTGGTGTTCTCTCTCGGGACGGGGTCGTGCCAGGTAGGGCGGCCAAGAACATTTTGATGGGGCACCAGACACACCATTGTGTCCCCTCTCGGATGTTATGATCTCGAGTGAGTCTCGTATGATGTACATCGTGAGGATACGGAACAACGAGTGGACTCCTTGTTAGTGTTGTCTAGGGAAAGATAGTGATCGGGTGCTTACCCCGGGTACTTGAGGTATTGCGGGTCGTGGATGACACGGAAGTTCCCCGGATCTTGTGGGTAAAGTGTGCAACCTCTGCAAAGTGTAAAACTATTCGAATAGTCGTGTCCACGGTCAAGGACAGTTGGGTAACCGCTCTTGGGCTACATCCACATGTTTACAAACCAGTGTGTGTGTTTGGATAAGTGGGAAGATCTACTTGGGTCAAGTCAAAGGACTTGACATGATTGAGTTGGGTTGATGACCACTCTATTTATGTTGATATCTGTAACATGTCCTCATGGTTACTTGGACGCTCCTGATGCATGTCTTACAAGTTGCTGAACATGTCATTGCACTCAAAACTAGCTTTCTGCAAAAATTTACCTATATCATGCAATGTTCTATCTTGAACCAAAACATGGGTTGCTTGCGAGTACATTCAAAGTACTCATTGGCTTGCCACTGGTTATTTTATTGGCTAGGCATGAAAGAACAGGATATAATGAAGAGTACCTTGGTGAGGAACATGCGATCTAGGACGCTTCCCAGTCAGAATTCCTGTAGGGTTAAGACAGATGGCATGGGTCCAAGTTGTCATTGAAGATTTCCGCTGCGATGATATACTCAAGACTTGACCATAATGGTCCTACTTGTGTAAAACGGTATGTATGGATGTAAGACTGTTGTTATTCAGCTTATGTGTGTTCAGTGAGCATTGATCTCTGGGATCACTGTACACGTGCATTCGGTGATCTCGACTTATGAGTCAGGGTCCCCACAGAGCTGGTATCAGAGCCATCCTGACTGTAGGAAGCCTTAGTTAGCATGGTCGTTAGTTAGGGTAAAGCTATTTTGAAAACTATTAATAATTTTCAAAACTATATATACTTCTCTTCCCCTTTTGAGTTTTTCAAAAACTAAGATATACTTTCCTCTCCCCCTTCAAATTTAATGGTCGCTAGAATCCTTATGCCCCTGACCATGGGATTCCTTGTAATCCACGTGGATAATCTAGAAGGAAGATGCCTTGCCAGACACTCACCCACCTCTTCTAAACACAAGATTGGAAACACCACAGCAAGATGATGCCAACAGAAGGTATGCCCTCAAGGAATGAGGACATGAAGACCCAGAGGATAGTGACACCTTTCAAATTGCCCCAAGATTATGCAACCTTGGCCTATGATAACCAAGGCATAGGATATGCAAGGTCATGGTATACATCGCTAGTAGAGCAACCCTGTCCTTATCATTGTTGTGTCAGCAACCACCGGTGGATGAGAACCTAGCCATTTGGTCTGCCTCACTATAGTGAGCAGGAAAACGGTTCTCTTCATCCCCCGCTCTTGGTGACGATACTGGCAACAGTGTATCCAGCAGATTGGACCTCTACTATGCGTTGCTAGTGTCATTACATAAAGGATTGCCTACCTGGTACAATCAACGCCTTAGAAGGCAAGAAGGATCGACATGATTAAGAAGACAAGAGGAGACCAAGTCAATGCCAGCTACGAGGAGCCACCGTCACCCCATCACTTCAACAGGCGAGAAGTTGTTGAAGACTCTTCAGGCTCAACCTAGATCGTTCCATCGAACAACTGCAAGAGACGTAGCAACACCTAAGGAAAACCCGGAAGATTACACGAGGCACAAGGCATGACTACTGAGTCTGAGAACCCCTAGGGTAGGATAAGTCGTGTTCCCCCTATGCGCAGTCGAGTCCATATGATGGTTCGAATAGAACCATGACTGTGTGTTTCTTGTTTTCATTTGTTTGTGTTTTGATATAGGTCGCACTTTTTCCCTAGGCAACAAGTATGCGACTATATCACCTTCCTTACCTTGCTTCTTCTGTTTTGCCCTTTTTGCACCTGTTTGTTTGCACTTGCACTATAGAACCCCCTTTAGGCATTCCCCTCCTCTATGCTACTTTTCCCTCTCATCTCTCTCCTCAAGTAAAGACAAGCAAGACGATATGCACCAAGGATTCCACCTCGGCGACCAACAAGCACTCAAGACTTTTGCTACAACCTCCTCGACCAAGTACCACCCCGTATATTTACACCTCAAGACTAGAACCCTATCCCTAGACCCTACAGGACTTCACGAGATACCCCAGCTCGAAACCTTAACCATGAGTTTAACCTACGGAATCACAAGAGAACAAGTTAATCTGCAGTAAGCCTTGCTTATCACTGGGTTCATTATGGAACTAATGGGCATAGTGAACGAGCACATTATCTTCCTAAGATAGCACCAGAACTGACGATACCATAGGGAGGACAAATCTAAGGATATAGCAATAGAGGACAAATGACTTGATGAGTTTATATCAATGACTTGAAGAATTATATGAGACTATTTGGTGGGTTATGAGGCTTTGATGTTGGTAGATGAACTTGGTGGGATCATGAGTATAGATTAGCATAGCTTTCATTACCCCTGAGTAAATTGGATTTAGTAGGATAATTGTGTTCACAAGCTGGAATTCTTGGAAGTATTTGGATTTAACTTAGCCATGGGATATTGATAGGAGACAATTGATATTACGTAAATGACTTGGGGGAACATGTAGGAATTCTCGTTGGACAAGAGATTTGGATTTAAGTAGGTGATTCTAGATGAATATAGATGCTGAGTATGTCTACATGGTTCAGAGTAAATTGGATTTAGACCGATGATCTCGATCATGATACCATGTTTCTCGGTGGACGATAAACTAGGAGATTGGACTAATTGTTGGAGTTTATTTAGGCATGCTTGTGAGCTTGACCTTGGAGTATTACTAGATCACAATAGCGGGAATTGGTGGACTGACTATAGTAAGGCAACCCTTTCAAGTATTGGGGATTATAAGGACTTTAGGAGATCATGTGGAACACCATCATAGGCGTTGGATTTGTAGAATTAATGGATTATGTAGTGATTAATGGAAGTTAACGAGTTGTTGGAGTTGATTCATAGAAAAGGAAACAAGATTTTGGAGTGGCATACGACGTGTTTCCTTAGGATAGAGATGAACTAGCATGGACCTTGGAATAATAGGATGAGCACTTGGATTGTCCTGTTTTATTCTAGCTTGGAAGCTTGTATGCTCAACCCATGGATTTTTAGGGGTAGCCACACACATGAGTTTGGGGATCGTAGATATATATGATTTTGTTAGACCTCCTCTTGGGAGTCATGAGGATATGAATAGCATGAGTGATGATTGGAGTCGACCTATACGAAATGACGCTTTCAGTAGTATAAGTTGATCTGTTTGGAGGACTAGGTAGAACAATTGGCATCTCAGGAATTGTGCTCAAGGATAAACATTCACTTGCACCCTAGAATCCTTGAAACCCTTAAGCCCTACCAAGCTACAACATGGTCGGACCATGACTGAGGGTCTTGACTCTAGATCAAGAATACCTTGGACCATACTCAACCGTGACCACCACCAATACCCCCATCCTACTTTATATACCTCATGAACAAAGTCTTCATGGAGTACTTGGACAAGTTGGTTGTCATCTTTATTTTGGTAACATACTTGTCTACCCAAAGACGGAAGAAGAATCACTGAGCTGGTCAAGGAACATCTGAAGATCGCCATGCCCAGGAGGAAGAACTACACCAACCACCATCGACATGAAGTAAACCTCCACATCGAAGACCAGGCATATTTGCAAGCCACTTCTCTCAAAGGAACCAAGCATTTCCGTGTCAAAGGGAAGCTCATACCAAGATTTATCGGCCCCCTTCGATATCACTCCAAGATTTAACAACCCCCTCTGAGATCACTATGAGACGAAGAGAAGACAATTACGAGCTGGAGTTGCCACCTGAGTTACCTGATGTGCACACAACGCTTTCCATGCATCACAACCCCGGAAGTGTTTCCAACTTCCTAACTTGCCGATCTCTACGAGGGCATTGACCACCAAGCCATCGACCCCTAGCCCAATCTAACCTACCGCGAGCTACCCATTAGCAACCTGGATCAAGAAGAGCGTCATACACGAAGCCACACCATCAAGTACTTCAAGCTCAATGCAGCACTACACGGAAGCAGAAGCAACATGAGGACTTGAAGACTACCCCAGATCCAAGTTTTTGTATCCCTTTCCGCGCCTAGTTTGGGAATCTCGGGGACGAGATTCTTGTAAGGGGGGTAGGTCTGTCACACCCTGATTTTCATGCCACCACACTTAATCTAACAATCATGATAAAATGTGGTTTGACAAATTTTTTTGAGTGTTTTGGACCTTGCCTTGATTGGTTTTTGTCTGTTGTTTGCAAGTGCTGTAAAAATAAAATAAATCCTCCAACTCTTATACTACTTCTCCTTGATCCAAAAACCTTCCCCAACGATCATGCCATGTGTATAGGACATAAAAATAATTTCTTGCAAAAATAATTTGGCCAAATAGTATTTTCAAAATTTAGTTTTTCAAAAACCAGTGAATTGAGGTTTGCACTGCAAGTACTTAATTAAGGGCAGTAAAAATCTTTCCAAAAATATATTTGACTCCTATTAGATATAGGATACCCAGAAACAACAAACATATAAATTTAAAAGTTATTTTCCTATTTTATTTAAAGACTTTTTCTTTAGTCCGGAAATGGTCTTTAATAGGTTAAAATTATTTTAATGCTTTAAAAATATTTGTGAAAATTTAGGGAAACTCAGTGGACATATACTGTCCATGTATAAGAGTTTCAACACATGGTAATGTTCAAAATATTGGTCAAATCCCTCAAAAACCCTTTCTGGATATTTCAAGCTTTTGAAATATTGACAAAGGAAATATTCTCCAAAAATTCCAAGAAAATTCTATCATGGCACATATGACATGTTTGATGATCTTGACAAGTCTCATGTGATGGAGAATAGTATAACCCCATGAAACCCTCTCAAAACCATTTCTACCCTTTTTCTAGTTTGAACAACTTTGCATTAGAAAACTTGTCCAGATACTCTCAAGCTTGGTCCACATGCTACAATGGTCTAATAAATCATCTAGACCAAGTGGCACAAGTTGGAGAACAAGTTAACTTGATCAAAGTGCCCCAAAACCCTTCCTGTCCAGAACCAAATTTGAACAACTCTAAATTGGAAACTATCTCCTTTTGATCTCAACTTTTGTGGACATGTTCAGAATCTCAAATGATGACACTACACCAAGTGGTCCACCAAGGAGAAGAGTTAAGCTTAGCTAGATCTAAGCATGTCCATTTCTGCTGATTTCTAGGGTTTACAAAACTTGCATTGGCAACTTTGCCAAAATGGACTCAACCTTGGTGGAACCTATTATTATCTCATGCCATTTGACCCTGTCAATCCTCATGACAAGAGGAGATCATCTTCCTTCCCAAACCAGAAACAAACACCTTCTCCCATTTTACAAAAACCCCTGTTTTGAGCACTTCCACTCTTCTCCATGGCCTCAACTTTTTACTACAGCCCCTCAGAGTCCCCTTGCACCTCAAGTAACTCTTCCCTGGCCTCAACTCAGTGATTGAAGGGTGAAACATCCCCATTTACCCTTCTAGACAATAGCATTCTTCTCCTTTCTCACCTCCCTCCTCACTCTAGTGGATCTCCAGGGCATCCAATGCCCCTCCCCACTTGTTTACTTCTCCCTAGCGTTACCAGACATGAGTGGGCACGCCCCTGCCCCTTAAACAATGCCATGGCAGCCAAAGGCACGCTTTGGAGCGTGCTATAGTGCGCTCCCACACTGTAGCCACCCCCTTCCAACCGCCTCCGGCCACCTCGGGCCTCCCCAGCGCGCCTGACGGTGCGCCTCGACGTCTGCGACAGGCCACACCTCTGTCCCCCTCCTTCTTCTCCCTCCTCTCGCCCCAGCTCGCACGCGCGCCGGCCGCCCGAGAGCTCCAATGGGCAGCCTCACACGCGCGACGCCTCTGACCCGTCCCCGCTCCCTCTCTTCCTTCCTGGCGCCCTACTCGACTCCCACGATAGCCGTAGACAGCCCCGAGCATCCTCCCGTGGCCACTGCGGCCATTTCTGTGGGTGCCCATAGGCCACGTCCACGGTGAGCCACGACCTCGCTATATAAGGCCACCCGAGGCCTCTCTCTGGAGCCCTTTCGCCCTCTCTCCCTCCTGTATGTCACCCAGACCCAGCCAACCCTCTCGCCGAGCCCTCCGTCGCTCCCCATGGCCGGTGCCGAGCCGCCGGACTCCGCCTAAATTCGCGCCTACCACTCCTCCTCCTCCCCTCTAGACCACTCCAGTGCCCCCTCACCACCACCACCGACTCGCTCCGCACTTCAATCCCTCCTCCCCGCACCTGCCACGCAGTCCCAAACCTCGCCGATGGCCTCCTCCATGGCCACCCAAGCCATCGCTGCTGTAGCCCTCCACGGCATGTGTGCAGCACATGGATGGGTGCGGCGTGGCCTCCTAAGCACGCCGGTGGGAAGAGCATCACTGGAGACGCTCTATAGCCCCGGCAAACGCCGGCGGGAGCCGCTCCTCCCTGCGGTCATAGCGCGCGTGGGAGGTTGAAGGCGACCTGCATCTGGGCCCCGCGCGTCAGCGACCGAGTGGGCGGGCCCCGTCGTTTAAGTGGAGACGACTTCGGCAATGACGCCTTCGACGTCGCCCTGTCGACCGCCTGGCCGAGCCGCTGGGCAGGCCCAGTGCGCTGTCCTGCTATGTCTCGCCCAGTGCACGTTGTCGCCGCCCAGATCCAGCTCGTTTGGGTAAAAACCTTGTTCCTTTTTCTTTTTTGTACAACTTGTAAAATCTCCCAAATATTCATATCACCTCCAAATTGAATGATTCAAATTTCTGGTAACTCATAAAATCATGCTCTACCCGTTGGTGTAACATGCACATTTTGTAGAAACTTTTTCTTCACAAACATTTATCAAACCTTGTTTTCCCATTTCTGTAATGAACTTTAGAAAATCACAGAGAGCCCATTTTTTATCCAAATTCCATGGTTCAAAATCCTAGATGTCTATAAGTTCGAAGCATAGTTTTTGAACATTTTTACTAGTACGTTATGTATCACCTCAAATAATGGTCTATTTCTTCGTGTATAGCCAACTTTGCAAATTCATATAGAAATCATTTGAACTCCAAATCCAGCGAAACCAATTCCTAGATGCTTCTAAAATCATCTTTTGTTAAATGGGTGCCTCTGCTCATTTTTGAAAATAATGTTTCTGTACATTTCTTGCAAACCCATTCATCCCTTGATTCCATCATATTGAAATGTTCAGAGATGTCCATTGATCAAATCCTAATGAAACCACTTTGGTCATCCCTCATATGACCAGAGGTATCCTAGAAAAGTCCACCTCATATTTTTAGAGCACTTTTATTTCCTGCCTTGATGTGTTTCTTATTATGGTTGTTTTCAACGATAGTTGACGAAGTAGACGAAATGCTCAGAGTTGGACCAGAGATATTTGAAGACCTCGAAGACTTTGCTAAAACAGGCAAGCAACCCTTTGACCATGTCTAAGAAACCCTTTTTATGCATGTCATATGGCACTTTTCTTGCTTGCATCGAAGTCATGATAAAATGTTGACCACTTAAGGTGGGTTGCCTCCGTTGGTTTTCTTGTTGACACTTGCATAATGCATGACCCTACCTTTCTACGAGGGTTATGCTGTTGGGAGTAGATAGGATGCTAAAGTAGTTCCTACGCAAAAGGGGATGGGTATATGCATGGTGATGGAAGCAAGATTGTTTTCAAAAAAAACTTTTCGAAAACCCCATCGGGTGCCACTTATGCCCGAGGGAGATAATGAGTTGGGTAACCACTTGATGACGAAGTGGTGTACCGAGGCAAGTGTGTGTGTTGTTTTCAAAACGGATTGGTTTAAGTTGCGACCGTTATTCCAACCTTACATGCGCAACCACTCTACCCTTATATGGGAAAGGGCATTATTGATTACCTAGGCCGATACTAGCATGGAGCCCGCATTACTAGTGATGGGGGAGAGTTAGTTCTCTCTCATGGGATGGGGTCGTGCCAGGTAGGGCGGCCAAGAACACTTTTATGGGGCACCGGGCACACTGTTGTGTCCCCTCTCGGATGTTACGATCTCGAGTGAGTCTCGTATGATGTACATCGTGAGGATATGGAACAACGAGTGGACTCCTTGTTAGTGTCATCTAGGGAAAGATAGTGATCGGGTGCTTACCCCGGGTACTTGAGGTATCACGGGTCATGGATGACACGGAAGTTCCCCGGATCTTGTGGGTAAAGTGTGCAACCTCTGCAGAGTGTAAAACTATTCGAATAGCCGTGTCCACGGTCAAGGACAGTTGGGTAACCGCTCTTGGGCTACGTCCACATGTTTACAAACCAGTGTGTGTGTTTGGATAACTGGGAAGATCTACTTGGGTCAAGTCAAAGGACTTGACATGATTGAGTTGGGTTGATGCCCACTCTATTTATGTTGATATCTGTAACCTGTCCTCATGGTTACTTGAACTCTCCTGATGCATGTCTTACAAGTTGCTGAACATGTCATTGCACTCAAAACTAGCTTTCTGCAAAAATTTGCCTATATCATGCAATGTTGTATCTTGAACCAAAACATGGGTTGCTTGCGAGTACATTCAAAGTACTCATTGGCTTGCCACTGGTTATTTTATTGGCCAGGCATGAAAGATTAGGATATAATGAAGAGTACCTTGGTGAGGAACATGCGAGCTAGGACGCTACCCAGTCAGAATGCCTGTAGGGTTAAGACAGATGGCATGGGTCCAAGTTGTCATTGAAGATTTCCGCTGCGATGATACACTCAAGACTTGACCATAATGGTCCTACTTGTGTAAAACGATATGTATGGATGTACGACTCTTGTTATTCAGCTTCTGTGTGTTCAGTGAGCATTGATCTCTGCTGGGATCACTGTACATGTGCATTCAGTGATCTTGACTTATGAGTCGGGGTCCCCACAGCATGGGTGTTTAGGAGCCCACGGCGTATGAATGCTTCTCGTAGGCGGTTGAGACTGGCGTCTTGGTGAAGTTACAAACCTACCCCGGTTTAGATCTTTGGACATCGGGCCGATAAGCTACACGAGCCAAAGTCTGGACAGTAATTTCCTACCACCAAACATTAGTCTCGTGCGATTTCGTGTGACCAAAGGCCTATTTGGCGCTTTGTTCAATATTTGGGAGCAGAAGCATTAAAGTTTTCGGTTCTCTTGAATTGAGCTTTCAGGATTTGTCAAACTTCACAAATCTTTACTCTGGAAAATCCTAAAGCTACGATTATTTTGGAATGGAGGGGGTACATTTGAATATAAATTGTACATGAGTATATATTAAAAAATATGCAACTTACCTCAGTTTATGCATAGTTCCAGATATAATCTCCTTGGTTGCAAAAAAAAGTTAGACATGCGTATGAATATATATAGCATGTTCAAACGCAAAAAAAAGATTGATGCCCCCTTTTACATCTGATTTACAAATGCCATTATCTCATGTTCAAATAGATGAATGCACTTCCTATGAATTCGAATCTTCGAAACACCCTTTATGTTTAATTCGACATGTATTCTATTTCATAGCTAGCTATTTGGAATGTATCCATGCAAGTGAAAAATGTATAAAGTGCTTCACACTAACAACATGGAGTGCACTAATTAATGTTTATATATGAATTGCAAAAGCATCCATTGCCTGAATTTCAAACCGCTCTCACTCTATGGATCGATAATATGAAATAAACACATGCGCATGCTAGAATTCAATAGAGTATGGGTGTCTGATAGACCGATTTTCGTCCATACGCAATTTGCATAATTCATGATCTCATCCAAAAATAATAAAGCCATTTATATTTTAATTTAATGCGTAGAACCACCTTTTACATGTAGATGCACTATGCCTCGGCCCATTCTCACAAATGCGCTATATATCTCTATATCTAACGCATAAGTGCACACACTTTATATGCATCAGCATTTCTCTTTCACACATGCTCACAATCTCTCTCGGGGTGTCGGGGGTGTCTGGCGCACATGCTCTCTCTGTATCTCTATTTCTTTCTGACTACTATGTACCACTCTTTTCAATAATCTCAGTTGGAAAACACTATTTCTCTCACATGCATATATACACATGCACGGTCTCTATTAGCCCTCTATACGCACATATATGTGCCTACGTGTCTCACACACGCACATTGTCTTTAGGCCTCTCTCGCACACATTGCCCCCCCCCAGACACACCTCTCTCTTAGTAGTTGGCAGATATGATTCCGTCATATCATTCGGTAGGATATCCCTGATTGTTAGGCTGGATGGTAATACGAGGTAAGGTTTTACCCTAGTTCGGACCCTTGCAGTTGAGGAAATAGCCTACTCATGGTACTGTATATTAGTGACAGGGGTGTCTACAAAGTACACGTGAATACCGGGCATTGTGCGTGTGTGTATACTATCAACGAACTAGCCCCCAAGCTTCTATAACATACTGGGGGCCTAGGGTTACAAATCATATATAGTCAGCTTATCACCAGTGGGGATAGAATCCTCCGTGACTCTGGTAGCTTCGTGTTGTACGTCGAGTCCTTCGCATGGGTCTTTGTATAACGCGTCTCGGTCCAACCTATGTGGCGCACGATGGAACCGACCGATGAGTCCTCATGTTCACCCACCACAACTAGAAATGATGTGCCCACCACACCAAACACGCAATCGGCCACTAAGAAAATAAGCATATACAATAGTACAGTGTTATACATCAAAGTTAATTGCATGGTGCATCCAAAAATATTTGTTCTCCATTGTGAATGTTTATATATTCTTCGAAAATATTAGTCACGGGAAAGAGAAACAAAGGGCATATCTCTCCTTGTCTCCAGCGGACAGCCCCTCTTTCTACACCACTTTCACGTACGCACACAAACTATCTCTCGGCCCTCTAAAAGTATGGATGCCCACGACACATTCACGTATACATTCTCGTGGTGCTCATACGGTATCTAGCTCACGATACGTCTCCATTTTTTCTTCATGACACTGACGGACTGTGCATTTGATCTCTGCTCCGTATTTTGTTGACGACACTTACAGTCATTGTATTTGAAGCGAAAGCACGATATGGTCACTCGACTTCAGAATAAGCTCATCACGGTTACCACGTACATTTTGTCGTGCTAACCAACATGTGGTTGGATGGTTAGGAGGACGGTGGTTTCTCGAGCCCACCAGGGTTAAAGTCCTGGTGCTCGCATTTATCCTTGGTTAATTTCGGTACTTTCCGGCGATGTGCGTTCAGTGGGAGGAGACGTTTCACTCGACTAGGAGGCACCTATGTTGACTTCATAAAATCTGAAGATCATATGCTATACCACTCTCTCGAAGGTGCTCAAAGGGGTAGGGTCTGCGTGTATGCGCTTATAGCGGTGAGTGCTTGCGCCTATATATGAGCCATTGCATTTGTACCGTGTTAAAAAAAATACATGTCATGATTATACGGTCACTGGCTCACCCGTACAACTCCGTATTTTGATGATGACACAATCAATTGACCAGTCAAACGTTCCACGTGGCGCAACTAGTGTTGCACCATCGGGCCGCGTAACCATGGGGCCCACCTGTCAGCCCGTATATGAAAGAAATAAATGGTAGTTTGAGTCTGTAATGTGTTAATAAAATAGATTTTAGGGTGATCATATGGTCACTGGCTCACCATACAGCTCTATAATTTGTTGATGACACGATCAATTGACTAGTCAAACGGTCCACATTCAGCAGCGCACATTACCATAGGGCCCACCCGTCAAAGCGTATATGAAGGACATAAATGGTGATAAATTAGTGGTCGGTGGGTATTCGAAGTTGTGAGACCTCTGGTTAGCAGTCGCCGGTGGTGGGGGGTGCGTTGATTGGGCAGTGGGGTGGGGATCGCCGGAGAAAAAGCTCGGTGCAGGGGGGGGCTAGAGGGATGGCCAGTGCAACGGCAGACCAGCGGTGGGGAGTGGTTTTGGGGCGGGCGGGGCGGCGTGGGCTGGCCGCGGGCAGCGGGGGCCGGCGGTTCGGCCAATGGTGGGTGGCGGCTTAGGTGGGTGGAGTTTGATGATAAACTGCACGCCCGTGATTTCGTATCAAATGGCTGGAAAATCTAATGACCGGAGATGAAAAAGTCAGTCGACTAACGTGTAGCCTCACCCCACACGTACACATGCGCGCCTGCAAGACACGCACGCATGCAGTCATGCAACACTGACACGTACACATAACGAACACACGCACGCGTGCAACAGTGACACGTACACATGCACTCATGAACACACGCACGTATGCACACATGCATGCAACACTGAAATGTACCGTTGCACACACACAACACTCGCACGCCTGCATGCACACAGTACACGACGCAAGACACATGCTCAACCTATACGTGCGTGGACCCTTTGTTAAGGACATGGATTGTTACGGGTATTAATCAATCTTATCCGTGATAAGTAGAACATTGATGTTTGTAGTGGTCTTTATGAATCTAAACGTATCAAACGGGCTATCAACATAGTAGGCTTATCTATATGAAAAAGATGCCACCACACTCAGTGAACAATCATCGGTTTATGAAATGCCCGCTTCTGACTGCCCTGGCCCACCAAAGGTTGCTCTGCTGTGCGCTGCCTGTGTTGGGTGACTGACATGCAGGCCATGTGCCCGAAGAGCCCACACATCAATGGAAGAACGGCACGGTGTCCTACGTCAGAGTCGATGGCGCCACTCGCTGCACGCCCGGCTGAACATGCCTCCTTGCCGCATTCAAACGCCTCCATGAAACCCGCCCGTTCGGAAGCCGAGAAACCCACTCTTGACACAATTCCGTTCATGATCGGGCTGGCATTAAACACAATGCCGGCCGAGCTCCTCCCGTCCGCCGTCTATTTAATCTCCTATTTAAACTAGGCCAAACGCCTTCCATGAATCGCACACCTCCGCCACTCCCCTATCTCCTCCTTCACCGTTTTGTCCACTCTTAAAATGGCTTACAAAGAGTAGTTATTCCGCATCCAAGACGACTGGGTGGCCCGCCGAGCCCGTTGGATTAGAGCTATGTAGCTCACTGATCCACCTCCCTCCCCTCGCTCGACGGAGCCAGTTGCCGCCCCAAGCCGGCGCGCGGTTCAGCAACTCGCCACTCCAGGCCGGCTCGACGAGGAGCGACGCATGGGCATCGTTGCTTCCGTCCATGCCGCCGCGTCATACCGCGTCTCCCGTTTCTGTGGCCGAGACTCCCATGCCGGCGGCCATGCCATGCAAGCAGCGACTGAAGCTAGGTGTGTGCAGAGCGACGATTTGGTGGCTAGCGCCTCCGCGTCCAGCGCCATCATCGGGGAGAAGTAGGACACGGGAGGCCGCCACCGCTTGGGTCCCATGAAGGCCACCGCGGAGGCGACGCCGGCGTACACAGCAGGTGTTTTGCCAGATCCTTTTGTTGCGAGGACCTTCATCGACCCCGCATGGGCTCCACAGAAGCGAAGCCCCCATCCACCATCATCTTCGGCATCAGCCAATGATATCAGTTGGGCAGTGGTGAAGGGAGCCGTCCTTTGCGCTGAAGCATACAGCAGTCCGGTTATCATGCCGCCGGAAATGAGGAACACAAATCGATCGGCGGGCGACCATTTAGGCCAGGTATTATATACCTGTGCTGTCCAGAACTAGCACCGCGTAGTTCATTTGAATGTAATGAAATCCATCATGTTTGTATGAAAATCCGGTATTTTATATGATTTCCATCGTTGTTTATATGAAATATCGCCGTGTTTGCGTGAACTTCGTCTGGTTGGTTGAGTTGCTGTCATAATGTGTATGGCTACGGTTGGATGGCGTAATTTGTGGGTCGCCAATCAGTCTGCGGGCGGCTCGTGTGGCGTAGTGGGACAAAAAAACACTCCTCGTGCGAGCTTGTCTTCAACGTGCGTGCTGGAGGATGCATAAGCACCTTAGCCATTCCTCGTTCATCGGTGGCAAAGGCACCGGTGGACAAAAGGGTCGCCAATATTTTGGCTACCCCGGGCAAGATCCAAACAGCCCCTCCCAACAGATTCAAATCCCTCGTTCACCATGGAATTTTGCCATGTGTTGTTTTCATGGTCTAGCAAGATGCCCGTGCATTGCACGGAACATCAAGATGCATTTTTTACAAAACACCTGTTGTGATTGACCCATGCAGGAGTAATCCCATTTTGTAAAAACTAATGATATCTCGAGAACTTTATCAAATAAATGGTATTTCATGAATTTTATCGGACTCCATTTTTGTATACAAGGCCACAAACCCATATTACAGGTACCAAGGAAAAAATTAATGTCTTCTATGTCAGTGTTGCAAGCCACCTTGTTTCCTTGTTTCCCGTGTAAATTAATGTGTATTCTTCTTTTTCATGCACATCAAGCCAATGCTCACACACACGCATGCATGCAAGGGATAATTAATGTCCTCCTTTGCTAGTAGTACGAGGCAAACACCATTAATATTGCATCGATTAGTGTTAGTGGCCTTGTATATCTGCAAATTCTAATTTTTATAGTGGCCTTGTATATAAAAATGGAGGGAGAAAGATGAGAGATAAGGTGAGGAGGAGTGGGGCGTGGCAGTGACTGGTGGTCGGACTGGTCGGAGTCATGGGGATGGACGACACATTATGTCTAAGTTTGTATCTCTCTCACACACACCCACGTAGGTGGGGGATGTGCACGAAGAGGAGAGGTGCATGCACGACGCACGTACTCTAGTCTCTTTCCCAACCACACCCGCACGGGTGCACGGTGGAGCTCATTTTTGTACGAAAAGGCAGCACACGTGGTAATTTGACATGTGTACTGGTTGTCCACTTGATGGAGGGAGGATCGTCTACCACGAGTGAACAAACAAATTGCGACTTGACGCATTATGTTAAAAAAGAGGAAAACCATGTGGGCCTACCTTAGAGGCAAGGTTGTATACACTGGAGCACTTTTGATGTGTCCCATCAACTCGCAGAACAAGGAGAAGCTTGCTTAGCACGCCATCTCCCCCGCCCACGGGCGCGGTGGCTCGCAGGACGAGGAGTAAATTTTACTACTCCCTTCGTTTAGTCCTCGTCCATACTACCTTGGTTAGAGAGATTATCATATTGTTTGGAATATATATGTCCTTTAGTACTCCCTCCATTTACTTATATAAGGCCACTACAAAAAAATACATTTTGCATCTATACAAGGCGACAAATATTAATTGAGACAAAAGTTACTACTCCCTCCTTTCCAGTTTATGGCTCAATTTCGTAGTTTGCGCAAGTAATTAGTACGCTCATTTTTCTCAAGAAGTTATGTTTACCGAGGCATTAATTACCACGAATGCATGAATGAACACTAAATTTCCATGAACTTCTACATGCATTGGTGAGTTATAAAACGGATTAGTTGCATTTCAAGAAGTCCAACATGTGATGGTACTACTACTAGTAGTAGAATTGAGACTTATAAAACGGAAAAATGATTGTTTTTAGATGAGCCCTATAAACCCTAGTGGGTACGTACTCCGTAAAATTAGATTTTCCCAAAACTAAGTCGCTCAACCTTTATTTGCTTGGTTCCCTTCCTGCCTCCTTGCCTCGAACAGACTATGCCAAACTCCCCTACCTGCCGCGCGGGAAAACACCCGCCCTCGCCTTTTTATAGTCCGGTTTTGTATCCATGAATCGCGCGGAGCAGCAAAAACCCAAGCCTTCGCTTGTACTCCTCCGTCAATGCTCCCTTTCATGAATTCTGTACTTCTTGTTGCCGACATGTGGGACATATAGCAACCAGGTCGACGTGTTAAGCACCAAATAATAGTGTAGAACAGCAGGGGGGACGCACACCAGTCGTACCGCCCAGTAGTAGTAATGAGCAATGACACGTCAAATCACCATGCCGCACCTTCCCAGATGGACGAAGCAACCATTATTTCACACTTCGGTTTGCCATCATCTCAAACCATGTAGTATTGCTTCTGCCTCAAGACAGAAACGCGCATCGCCTTGGTACATCACGACACGTGGGACCGCATGACAGGCCATGCTCCCCCGTTGACCGCTCAGTAAAATCACCTCATTTTTACTATACTTCCTCCATATCGGTTTACATGGCATGCACGTCGTTCTAAGTTGAGAATTTAACTGGCTATATATGTGATGAATAGTAATCTAGCCTTTTAGAAAATGTATACTTTTGTACAGTAGTAGGATCGATGGATTGCGCCATGGAGCAAAACTTGAAATTAAAAAAAGGTGGTACATATAGAGAGCGCTCGTCACCAAATTATGCATATAGTACTATTAAAAAAGCTAGTACGTTTTTAAATGGGGTACACAATCCTATTAAAGAAATACTAGTATGTACGTACTGAAGAGTTAAAGTAACGAGAAGAAACATAACATTGTTCTCCTGGGGGCTCAGCACAACACAACCCTCAAATTAAACTAAGCACACATGGAATTAAACTATGCAACTAATCCGGTAGACACTGCATTAGAACCACCATGAGCAATGACACGGCCACCTTACTCGGAGTCCTCGTCCACGTCCTCGACTTCGTCCTTGTCCCTCTTCCTCTTGGCCGATACTTCTTTGCTTGAAGCACACTTGGCTCTTGCTCTTCATCCAACCCTTGTAGATATTGAAACAAAGGTAGCCATTCATTGCAGTGTAGTGGATGTGGTCTATATCTAGTACATTCCACTGCCATGCATGATGATGAAACGTGTACGGAGGTTTCTCCAGTTTACCGTACGAAGGATAAACCATGGCTCCTGCCAGGGTCAGCCTTGAAGGCTGACCACTGGAGGGCAGCAGTCGATTCTTCTGGAGGTCGAAGGGGTTGCCTACAATGAGGCTTATCTGACCCAGGACTCTTTCGTCATTCGTAAAGTCTACAGTAATGAATTTGACTAGGTCGCTCTTGAGGATGTTCTTAAAATCCTGCCATTCAATGTTGGCATGGCATATGTGGTAGACCAAGCATAAGTCATGCATGCAAACCTGGATCAGGGTGGGCTTCTTCCTCTCTTCCTCCTTTAGATCCTTCTCTCGTCCCAGGACTGTGGTGTACTCAACATCTAGCCAGCGACCCACTCAACATTTGACTTTTCAAACATGCGTCTGAAGCGAGCAAGGCATCCTTTCATCATCGCGGAAGAACGGGTGTAGATGAGGTC
This sequence comes from Triticum aestivum, assembly GCF_018294505.1. NCBI lineage: Eukaryota > Viridiplantae > Streptophyta > Magnoliopsida > Poales > Poaceae > Triticum > Triticum aestivum. The sequence goes on from NC_057801.1 coordinate 293,508,872, forward strand.
GAACTCATTGTCGGTGATGTTTCTAACCTTGTACTCACCGCTGATCATGGAGATTTGGGACGCCATGGATTTGGGAGAAGGGTTAGGATTAGTGGAACTGCCGAAATGTGAAAGGACGGGACAACTAGGAGTGAACTGCCGTAATATTAAAGGACGTGTGGGGACGAGTAGGAGCAAACTGCTAGCGTGCGAACGGTAGGGTAGTGGCTATCCATTCTCCCATGATACGGGCTTACGAGAGCCCTTGGATCTGAGATCGAATGGTTGCATGGCGTGATTCTAGACCTATGGGTGAATATCCTATCCTAGAGGGTTATTCTGCAAATTTTCAGCAACTTAGCATGCGACCGATCGATCTCAGATCCAAGGCTGCCAGCAGTCTGTATCATGGTCATGCCTACGACGACCGTCGCATCGCTCACTCTTTGCGCCCTGGGAGATTTAACACGGTGCATTAGGCTATCTGATGTTGGCATGTCATACATAGTTATCACTTAGTCACTCATACTACAACAAGGTTAGCTATAAGGTTGGCTATAAGTGTATTTTTTTAACCTCTCTCAATCTCTTTCTTCGTACTCCCTCCGTCCCATAATATAAGAATGTTTTCGACACTAGTGTAGTGCCAAAAACGTTCTTATATTATGGGACAGAGGGAGTAGTATTTATTGCATTTGCCAAGGAGTGACCTCTTCCAATGAAATGGTGCTTAGATGAGGTCCTAAGGGCATTAAATGGCTTAGCAATCAAGTCCCCAATGTATAGGCGCTTAGTTTTTTGTTGCTAAGTTTGCTTCATTTAGTTAGCTATAGACTCAAAATTGTCTTTTCACCTAGGTACACGCGCTTAGCACCGTTTCTTCCTTAGGTCACCAAATTAGTCTCTCTCTTCGTAGTGCCTGTAGGAGCAAGTAAGTACAATAGTGGGCTATTAGCCCGCTTTACATGGCATTTTTGCATATGTGGAGGAAAGAGGCAAGGAAATAGTGGAGAAGTGGGATCTCATGCAAGAGCTAGCCTCTACATGGTGGAGCATTGGGAGAGGCACCTGTATGGAGGTGGTCAGGAATCGGGAGACTCACGCCGGTCGTAGTGCCGCAGTTAAAATGATAATGGCAAGTCAAATCACGGGCCCCACCTGTCCAGCAGTTACTCGCTGTCAAATCACACAGCCTATGTTTGCGGCAGCCTACTCCCTCCTCTTCTAGCGTCTCTGTCGAACTGACTAGGCAGAACTGCCTCACCTACCGCGCAGGAAAAGCCCCACCCTCGACTTCTAAATACTCCCTCCATGTAGGTGAGCAATGAGGAGGGGAAAACAAGAGACCTTAATGTTTATTTGCTCATTAATAGCATCGCACGCAATGAGCTAACCACTGCATGTCGTGTTCGGTAGTCTCAAGTCATTAAAAGCATGTAGACCCCTCGTATCTTATTGGTTGATATGTGAAGAAACAAGAAACGAGGTAGAAGTTAATGCACCGCGCTAAGTGTTTTGGGATTATTTGGTTTTCGTAAGATGACTTACACACCTAGACGGAGGGAGTACATGTTTAGAAACTACATCCACTTAAGAATCCAATGATATACTTTTTATGACATGGTAACTCCTATTTAGCTAGTCAAATGGATGACCTAGAACTACGTGCACACCCTATAAACCGGGACGCCTAAAAAAACAAGACAGAGAGGGTAGTTCAGTACGTATCTTTTTAGATCAATATAGTCGGGATTCACCAAGGAGCAAAACAAGTGGTAGGTTGCTCCTATCGTGTTGGCGTAGCAACTCAAGCAGGGTCAGTCCGCACACGAAATGGTGACACACTTAACAGGACACCTTTGGCTGGCATGTGGCTCATCCACTGTCTTGTTCCACGTGCGATGCACCAAATTACAGTGCGGAGCAGCGGTTGGAATTGGAGGCACCCCGGTTGTAGTGCCGCAGTAGTGGAAAATGAGCGATGAGGGGTCAAATCAGAAAGCCCCACCTTTCCAAAGGGGTCCTGTTAAGTGTGTCTTGTTCATCCAATGGCGACACACTTAACAGGACCCCTTTGGCCAACATGTGGCTCATCCACTGTCTTGTTCCACGTGCGATGCACCAAATTACAGTGCGGAGCAGCGGTTGGAATTGGAGGCACCCCGGTTGTAGCACTGCAGTAGTAGAAAATGAGCGATGAGGGGTCAAATCACAAAGCCCCACCTTTCCCGCATTAAGCTGGACGGACGAAGCAACCATCATTTCACTCTAGGGCGCAAGAGCATAAAGAAAAGAGAAAACCAATGATGCGTCCAGCAGCTACCTAGGGCACCCTAGGGTAGGGGTCTCCACTACAGATCCCTTTTTTTGAAAGCTACTCCACTACAAATTGGCTTCTCCCTCGTCCTCTTGAAGAAAACCGATGATGCGTGCGGCGCTAGGGTTTGTAGGAGTACTACGGTGTGCGGGGCCATGTCGTAGTAAACGGGAGAGGGATTGAGTTTGAGTCGACGCCTTAAATATGTGTGGGCTACTTGGTTTTACGGGAACGAGGCAGCATTTTGGGTTCGGGGACTAGTGGAGATATAGTACGTACAAAAAATTGAGGATGTAGGTTCGACCGAAAGGCAATGATGCATGAGCCCTGCATTTTGATATACCCGGGGACGCGTGAAATTTGCTACTCTACTCAAAACTAGTAAGGTACACATGCATTGAACTCAACAGATTTCAAAACCAAATTATGAATAAATACACACTATAGCATGTAGAGCTTTGAGTCATATATGCATGATGTAGATGTTCGTTTAGTTCTTATAGTTCATCTCATTCAAAATGAATTAGTTTTATAAAAATGTTAAGCTTCATGGGGTTGTGCATTGTAAAGCATAAAGTAAAAATAATAACGGCAATTCATTTAGAAAAAAACATTCAATTATGATATGGAAGATTCTAGAACAAAAGAGAAGTGCTTGTGTTTTGAGGTTTGTGCAATATGCTTAAGTTCAACCATGGAGTCTTCTAAATTGTACATGTGGCAGATCTGGTGGAATGTTGATGATATCCAACGGCCAGTAGTGCTCGGATTTGCCATCTCTGCACTGTCGGATTAGCTTCATCCAGCGACCATCTTTCAAAGTTATTCGCGCACTATATAGTTCTTGTGCCATAGTTGCATGTCTTGGAAAAAAGCTATTAGTGGGTTGTACTAGCTATTTAGGAATAGAAGATGTATACATGGAATTTGTAGAGAAATATATGACATTGAGTGTCTCAATTCCTATGAGTAGGGATTGGAAAAGAGATGTCATTTGGTTCACATCATAGGAACTTTTCTATTGAATCTAGAGATGACATGTATCTCAATTCTTATGAGGATGGATTAGAAAAGAGATGTAATTTGGTTCATATCATAGGAACTTTTCTATTGAATATACGCTAATGTTTATTTTCCTTTGAAATTATGGGAGTATATGAATCCATTCATATGAACCAAGAGGCTCTAAAGCTATAGAAATGATATCATGTTTATTTCCTTTGAAATGTGGGGTATATGAATCTATTCCTATGAAGCAATTGGCTCAAAAGGAAAAAATCCTATAAAAATCATATCATATAGAGTTCCTATGATATTCCTCCCCACCAAAGTATGGTTGAAATTGTTGCAGGTGACACGATGGTCTTTCTTTGTAGACTCCTCCCCCATCTTTAGAGTTACCTCTCGAAGATGAATTCAATGATATATACAGGGTATTCTACATGTGCAATTTGGTACACGAAAACTCAGTAAAAGTTTGCGAGGTTCGAATTTTCAATAAAGGTATATGCACTGCATTTTGGAACGGAGGGAGCATAAAGCAGTTGCTAACACTCACGTGGAAGATTTGTGTGTAGAAGGAGTGGTTGTTCTGTTAAATGACATTGCAAAACTGACACTGTCGGATGCCGATCTAACGGTTGTTACGGCGTTCGTCAGGAAAATGCTTGTGGCGAACGTTTGTCAGATCATGATTTACGGACACATGCATTGCATTAATACGTGCCCCCTCTCTCTCACACACATGCACACTCGTGAGTCACGACTCTCCCGAGTCCTCTTGCACCCACCGTCTATCTGCAGGTAGACGTCACACACATATGTGATCTTCACACCCTACCCTCAGAACTTCTAAAAAACAAAAGACGTCGCGCACATTTTATTCTAGCTCACACGTCACACACTTATACTATTACTCTTGTGGAGAACATGCTTTGGGCATAGTATATTGTACTCTCACGAAGAGAAGCGGTGCACGCACACACTAGTTCTCTCAGACCCACTCGCAGGTACATGTTGGAGCGCATTTTTTGAAGCTGGTACAAAAAAATCACTCCACTATATATATAAGCAGGAGCCTTAGTGCTTGCTTTACTAGGTTTCCTCTCGTTCACTCTCTCATGCTCTCTAGATCTAAGCAAGACATAGGTGGCCACACTCTCTCTCAGCTCACGGCTGGTCACAAATCCGGCCGGACAACCTCGACCGGGGCAGGGGTGTGATACGTCCATTTGCATCATGCTTTTATATTGATATTCATTGCATTATGGGCTGTTATTACACATTATGTCACAATACTTAATTATGGCTATTCTCTCGTATTTTACAAGGTTTATCATGAAGAGGGAAATGTCGGCAGCTGGGATTCTGGCTCAAAAAGGAGCAAATATTGGAAACCTATTATGCACAGCTCCAAAAATCCTAAAACTCCACGGAAGTCATTTTTGAAATTAATAAGAATTATTGAGGGAAGAAAATACCAGAGGGGGCCCACAACCTGGCCAGGAGGGTGGGGGCGCGCCCCCCTACTGGGCGCGCATGTAACTCCCTGGATCTGATGCGCCAGGTGTCTGCCAGTTTACTCGTCGTTGTTCCCATGTCATTTGCTTGCGTGTTTCATTTTGCCATGTCATCATGTGCATTGCATTGCATACGTGTTCGTCTCATACATCCGAGCTTTTTCCCCGTTGTCCGTTTTGCAATCCGGCACTCTTATGTCCTCCGGCGTCCCCCTTTTGTCTCTTGTTGTGAGCGGGTGTTAAACTTTCTCGGAATGGCCCGGGGTTTTCCAAGCGGCCTTGGTACACCACCGGTTGACCCGTCATATTTCGTGCCATTTGGAGTCCGTTTGATGATCCAACAGTTAACCGGGGAACCGTAAAGGCCACTATTGTGTGCAGCCCAACACACCTCCAAAGTGGCCCATAACCCATCCAAACCCCCCCTCCATGCTCTCGGCCATTCGATCACGATCGTGTGGGCGAAAACCGCACCTCATTTGGACACTCCTAACTCCCTCTACCTATAAATAGGTGTCGCTCCCCGAATTTTTGCGCAGTCCAACCCTAACCTAGCCCCTCTCCGCCGCCGGACACGTCCGCCGGATGTCCGGATGCGTCCGCGCCGCCAACCTCGACCAATCAGCCTCCACCACGTCGCCTCCACCGCGCCCACATCGCCGCTGCCACCCTGGGCCCAGATCCGGCCCGCCCCGCGGCCGAACCGGGCCTCGCCGGGCCCGCTCACCGCCGCC
>NC_057801.1:293514734-293521686 GCF_018294505.1 Triticum aestivum
GCCTCCTCGCTGGCACCGTCGCCGCGCCCCGCGTCGCCCCTTCGCTGCCGGCCCGTCTTCGCCTCGCCGCCGGCTCCACCCCGCCGTGCGCCTCCGCGCCGGTCATCTCTGGTCGCCGCCGGCCGTGCCTAGCCCGAGCCGGCCGCCCCTCGCCTCACCTCCCCGTCAACGCCCCGCCGACGGCTGGATCCCGTGCCTCCCCGCCTTCCCCGACCGCCCGGAGCTCCTCCCGCCGGCGAGTCTCGACGCCGCCGTCGGACTTCGTCCTCCACGCCACCGCCTCGTCCCAGATCCGGCCGGGTGGGATGAGATCCACCAGGTCCCGAACCAAACGCGCCTCCGCCATCGCGATCTGCTCCGTCCCGGATCCCTCCGTCCCGCGTTGACTTTCGCGGAGGTAAAAGTCCCTAGATCTGTAACATTTTCATGCCCTATTCAACATGCCATATCTCCTCGTCCGTAGATCTGTTTTGCATGTATGATATATCAAAATGTTCATCATTATATGCTCCTAATTTCATTCCATTGTGACATGCATGTTTGAGTCCATATTGATGCCCTTATGATAGTTGCAAGAGTGTTATATGATGTTAACTGCTGTCTATTAACAGAACTTGATGATTTGTCTTTTTCGTTGCATTTCGTGTGTGCATCCTATGGGCATGAGATCTACATGTGTTTTGTGCTACATCATGCCATCTTTACAGTGGTGCAATCCATGTATTTTTGTGAGCCTTGAAGTGAGTGCATAGAGCTCGTGAATTAGGGTACTTGCTGTTACTATTTTGCTACGCTGAATCTGCTATATCCTGATGCTATGTAAACCTGCTGCTACAAGTCATTCCATGCATAATCTGGAGATGTTCGCTAAGGATGTTTTGTTATACATGTCATCCTCTATCCATTCATGCCCCTGGTTGCATTTATAGCCTGCTTTAACTTGTTGTAATCTTTCTCTCAATTTGCTAAATAATGTTGCTGTCAGCCTGTTAACATTAAGTTCAATGTTGCCATGATTTTTGTTAGTGATCCAAGCATGATATGAACTTGTTCTTGCAATTCTCTGATTCATAAATATGCCATTTACTGTTGGTCACCTTTCCATGCAATGTATTGCTCAGTGGTGAGTAGTACAAGCTCATCAACATGCCTGCTTATTGTTGTTCCTGCCATGTCTGAATCTGCCATATCATTTGCCATGTTTGCATGGATGCTACCATATTTTCTATTGATCTTTGGAATAAGTTCAGTAAGGCAGTTTTGTTAAGTGCTTTTAGTATCAGCATTCCAAGCCTTTGTTTGCCATGATAAGTTTCCGTAGCATGTTGTTTGAGAGCTCTAAACATTGCAACCTGATGTTATTTCTGCTAAGCCTGAAACCGTTATTGTTTGCAATCTTGCCATGTCCTTTTGAGCATGTTCTAGTGTTTTCTAGAGATAGCTCAGTGTTCATGTTTTGTCATGCTTTACCTGTACTTCATGCCCATGCCTTTTGTTTTCACGTTGAGATGCTGTAGCATATTGTTTTGTTGCTTGCTAGATGCCTAGTGGCTGTTTTGAAGAGCTTGTCCTTTAAACTTGTATAGTGTATGTGTTGAACCGTTGCTCCGTTTTGAGTGTGCTCTATATGAAACTTGCTTAGATTGCATCTAGGTTCATCTTATCATGTTGCATCCTTGTTTTGAGAGTGTTTGCTTGAAGTTTGGATGCCTTTTGCATCAATGCCATGATAACTTGTTTTGCTCATATCTTCTAGGTCGTAGCTCCGAACTAAATGAACTTATATGTAACTTGACTAGAATTTGTGTAGATCCTCTTGGTACTCTTTAACTTGTTGTTTAACAACTTCAACTTAATGTTTGTTCAGTTCTGGACCATTTTCTAAATTTTGCATATGAGGACTTACCGAAATTGTTATATGTTGTTTCCGTCCTCATTTAAACTTGCCTTGATGTGTTACTCTTGTGTGCATCATCTTTTGCCATGAGTAGCTTCATGTAGTCTTGTCTTCCATCATACATGGTTGAGCATCATGTCATGTGTATGTGTGGTGTGTTTACCATGTTGTGTGCTTCTTCTCGATAGTTCCCGTTTCGTTGCAATCGTGAGGATTCGTTCGTCTACGCTTGGTTCGTCTTCGTGGCTTCATCTTCTTCATGGACTCGTTCTTCTTCCTCGCGGGATTTCAGGCAAGATGACCGCTACCCTGGATCTCACTACTATCATTGCTATTCTAGTTGCTTCATTCTTTCGCTTTGCCATGTTAGCCTCTAACCTTTTCACCCTTCCTAGCAAACCGTTGCTTGGCTATGTTACCGCTTTGCTCAGCCCTCTTATAGCGTTGTTAGTTGAAGTTGAAGTTGAAGATTGCCCCATGGTGGACAGGATTATGTTGGGATATCACAATATCTCTTATTTAATTAATGCATCTATATACTTGGTAAAGGGTGCAAGACTCGGCCTTATGCCTGGTGTTTTGTTCCACTCTTGCCGCCCTAGTTTCCGTCATACCGGTGTTATGTTCCTTGATTTTGCGTTCCTTACACGGTTGGGTGATATATGGGACCCCCTTGACAGTTCGCTTTGAATAAAACTCCTCCAGCAAGGCCCAACCTTGGTTTTACCATTTGCCTCACCACCACCTACTTTTCCCTTTGGATTCGCTCTCTCGAGGGTCATCTTTATTTTAGCCCCCTCGGGCCAGTGCTTCTCTAAGTGCTGGTCCGAACCAAAGCCATTTGCAGCGCCCCCTCAGGGAAACTTGAGGTCTGGTTTTAGTTGTACGGATTGATCATCCGGTGTTGCCCTGAGAACGAGATATGTGCAGCTCCTATCGGGATGTCGGCGCATCGTGCGGTCTTGCTGGACTTGTTTTACCATTGTCGAAATGTCTTGTAAACCGGGATTCCGAGACTGATCGGGTCTTCCTGGGAAAAGGAATATCCTTCATTGACTGTGAGAGCTTGTGATGGGCTAAGTTGGGACACCCCTATAGGGTATAAACTTTCGAGAGCCGTGCCCACGGTTATGTGGCAGATGGGAATTTTTTAACGTCCGGTTGTAGATAACTTGACACCAAATTCGAATTAAAACGCATCAACCGCGTGTGTACCTGTGATGGTCTCTTTTCGGCGGAGTCCGGGAAGTTAACACGGTTTTTGGGTTATGTTTGTCGTAATTAGGAGTTCAGGATCACCTCTTGATCATTGCTAGCTTCACGACTATTCCATTGCTTCTCTTCTTTCTCTTATTTGCGTATGTTAGCCACCATACTTGCGTAGCCGCTGCTGCAACCTCACCACTTACTCCTTCCTTACCCATTAAGCTTTGCTAGTCTTGATACCCATGGTAATGGGATTGCTGAGTCCTCGTGGCTGACAGATTACTACAACAGTAGTTGCAGGTACAGGTTTTGCGATGATCATGACGCGAGAGCGATGCTTGTTTTTTATGGAGTTCTTCTTCTACTTCTTCGATCAAGGGATAGGTTCCAGGTCGGCAGCCTGGCCTAGCAGGGTGGATGTTGTTTGAGTTTCTGTTTGTGTTTCATCCGTAGTCGGATGGTGCTCTTATGTAAGATGATGTAGTATTTGTGTGGCATTGTGTGCCCTCTTGTATGTATGCCAACTATTATGTAAGGGTTTGATGTAATGATATCCACCTTGCAAAAGTGTTTCAATATGTGGGTCTATCCTTGGTGGTACCTTCGAGTTCCTCTTGGATAGGGTCACATATTGGGCGTGACAAGTTGGTATCAGAGCCTCGACTGACCATAGGACCCCCCTTGATTGATCGTGTAGCTTGGCCGTTGTTGAGTCTAGAAGAAAACTGTTTTCGGAGTCTAGCTATATCGGAGAGTAGGAATTCTTTTTACTCCTCAGCCGCTTCATCGCTCTGGTGAGGAATCTTGACGTAGGTGTTTTGAAATACTCTTCTTCCCTTTCAAACTTTCTTTAGGATCACGCAGTTGGTTTTTCGGTCATTGGTTCTCAACTCTTTTCATCTGGTGCATTTCTCGTCAAGGTGATTCGACCTCTTTGTTTTCGCAAGACCAATCCTCTGTTGTTTTCTTTTCCCACCCGCCCACCCTTTTCTTCTCGGAGCCGGAGTTCGTAATCGAGTATCCATAATACTCATGCGAAGTCTTTGCTTTCGTTCCTCAATGATTTCAACTGGTGTTCTCTCTTCAGGATATTCGTCAGTTTCCCCTGCCAAGTTGCCTTTGTTTTTTCCCGCCCTCCCACTCTTTTCCTTCCCGGAGTTTGAGTCTCTTTTGACCATCAATTTGATTCGTACGGAGCCTCTTCAGTCTTCCCTCAATTATTTCAACCGGTGAATTCTCATCTCGTTCGAAATACTTCATCTATTTTTCTTCTCCGGTGGACTGAATCCAAGATTTTTCGGGTTGATCACATTCTTTTCCTTGGATCAAGTGTTCTCCTTGCTTGTTTGCCTCTCGCCATTAAATCATTCCGGAGTTCGGAAGACATGTCAGGAGATTCTTCTGTGTTCCAATTAATTCAAGGTTGTCACCTCATTCATATATTCAAATCATTCCGGTGCATCATGTATCTGTTCAACATCCCTTTCCAACGGTGTTTTTCTCTTTAGTGGGCCCTAACCCACAGGTCTTTTCCCAGGATCTCACCTGACTCTTCTAATTTCCCGGAGTTATTCTAAATTCTTTTCAAGTGTGATGTAAGAATGAATTTCATCAGTCACATGCCTTCTCCAAGATCGCTTTCGAATTCTTTTCATTGTGGGCTCAACCTCTCTGCTTTTCTTTCTGCCGGAGTATCTCAGTAATTTTGGTGGTGTTCCTCATCGTCATTTCAAGAGAGAAGAAGAGTTTTCCCTCTAAATCTTGGCCGTTCTCTCGAAGATTCGCGGTTCTAGTTTCATGCTATCCTCTCGAATTGTTCTGTTTGTCAGTTATTCCCTCTTACCCATCCGGAGTATGTAAGGAGTTGTTTTTCCATTTCTTTTCACCGGAGGCCATCATTACAGTTATCGTTCTCTATTTATCCCGGCGCTTCGTTCAAATGTTATTCAATCAGCTCGAGTTATTCCCGTTCCTTTGCATCTAAATCCCCTCTAACATATTTGTTCTTCTAATTCTTCCAGGTGATTCATTCTCTTTCATCAGTCATTTTCGAATTCTTACGGTGGTTCGTTCAAGATTCTTTTTCTTTGATTAGCATATTAATTCATTCGTTCTTTCCAATCCTACCGGTGGTTCATGATGACTTTCTCTAGTTTTGCACCATATACCCCCCTTAATCCTCTTGAACAAGAATAAGTTGCATGCCAAACCCATTGCTTGTCATCAATTTAATTTGATGAAGGATAAGCATACAATAAATCTTATTCTTATTTCCTCAAAGTGAGTAATTCCTTCCTTCGGAGTTTGTTCTTGATGAATAAATTCTAGTTCCAAGTCTTCTCATCTCTTCTTTTCTGGAGTTCAAATTTTCTCGACCATTTCGTCGGAACATCCATCTAAATACTGCAAGGCTTTAATCTTTTTCTTTTCATCCTTCAATTCTAAATCATTGTCGTTTTGCTTATTGGAGTTCTTATGGTGGCTCGTCATGATTTAATTCATTCTTCAAGTGTTCATCAAGACTTTGTTGGAGAGATTCAAGTATCTTTTCTTCTCGCGTCTCGAAGTGTAATTAATTCTCTGTATTCTTTTGAAGTGCAGTTTTACATTTCTTCGTTCTTCTCAGCCATCCAATCATTTCCGTTTGTGGCCGGTTATCACCTTATGATCTTGAGATGTTACCTATAAGACCACAACAAGCTTATTCTTTTTGTTGTTGATTTTCGCAACAAATCGGTTTAAACCTTCCTTCTAAAGATGCTTTCAATTTCATTCGTGGGACAAGTTGTCATTTTCTTCTCCGTTCTTTCCATTCAACTCTTTCAATTCTTTACGGAGGTTTTGTGTCATGTCTTCATCAAGTATCATTCCATCCTCTCAAGCTCGTGTTCTATTCATCCATGTTTCAGCCGGAGTGCTGCCTAAATCCTTTCAGTATTATTCATTTCTTTTTTCGTTCTAACCGGAGTGGTTTCAGAGTCTATATTGTTGCCATGAGCTTTGGATTCTTGTCATACTCGTCATTCCTCTTTTCTACCAGAGTGCTCTCGACTTTGTTCATCTTCTCTCTTGCATTCTTACTTCACCTCTTCCTCTTTCTCTTCCGTCTCGGTCCTAAGATCTCGGGACGAGATCTCTTGTTAGTGGAGGAGTGTTGTAACGCCCTGGATCCGATGTGCCAGGTGTCTGCCAGTATATTCGTCGTTGTTGCCATGTCATTTTCTTGCGTGTTGCATTTTGCCATGTCATCATGTGCATTGCATTGCATACGTGTTCGTCTCATGCATCCAAGCTTTTCCCCCGTTGTCCGTTTTGCAATCCGGCACTCCTATGTCCTCCGGCGTCCCCCTTTTGTCTCCTCTTGTGAGCGGGTGTTAAACTTTCTCGGAATGGCCCGAGGTTTTCCAAGCGGCCTTGGTACACCACCGGTAGACCCCCTGTCAAATTTCATGCCATTTGGAGTCCGTTTGATGCTCCAAGGGTTAACCCGGGAACCATAAAGGCCTCTTTTGTGTGTACCCCAACACCCCTCCAAAGTGGCCCATAACCCATCCAAAACGACCTCCATGCTCTCGGTCGTTCGATCACGATCGTGTGGGCGAAAACCGCACCTCATTGGAACACTCCTAGCTCCCTCTACCTATAAATAGGTGTCCCTCCCCGAATTTTCGTGCAGTCCAACCCTAACCTAGCCCCTCTCCGCCGCCGGACACGTCCGCCGGACGTCCGAACGCGTCCGCGCCGCCGCCCTTGACCAATCAGCCTCCGCCACATCGCCTCCACCGCGACCACATCGCCGCCGCCGCCCGGGGCCCAGATCTGCCCCTGCCCCGGGGCTGAACCGGGCTT
>NC_057801.1:293522058-293612927 GCF_018294505.1 Triticum aestivum
CGCCCCACCGCCGCATCGCCAGGGAGCCCGCGCCCAGCCGCGCGCCCCTGTGCCGGCCATCTCTGGTCACCACCGGCCGTTCCTAGCCAGACACGGCCACCCCTCGCCTCCCCGTCCCCGCCCCGCCGACGGTCGGATCCCGCCTCCCCGCCTTCGCCGACCGCCCGGAGCTCCTCCTGCCGGCGAGTCTCGCCGCCGCCGCCGGACTTCGTCCTCTGCGCCGCCGCCCCGTCCCAGTTCCGGCCGGGTGGGATGAGATCCACCCGGTCCCGAACCAAATGCACCTCCGCCGTCCCGATCTGCTCCGTCCCGGATCCCTCCGTCCCGCGTTGACTTTCGCGGAGGTAAAAATCCACCAAGTCCCCAGATCTGTAACATTTTCATGCCCTATTCAACATGCTATATCTCCTCATCCGTAGATCCGTTTTGCATTTATGATATATCAAAATGTTCGTCATGATATGCTCTTAATTTAATTCCATTGTGCCATTCTTGTTTGAGTCCATATTGATGCCCTTATCATTGTTGGAAGAGTGCTATATGATGTCAACTGCTGTCTCTTAACAGAACTTGATGATTTGTCTTTTTCATTGCATTTTGTGTGCATCCTATGGGCATGAGATCGACATGTGTTTTGTGCTACATCATGCCATCTTTACAGTGGTGCAATCCATGTATTTTTGTGAGCCTTGAAGTGAGTGCATAGAGCTCGTGAAGTAGGGTACTTGCTGTTACTATTTTGCTACGCTGAATCTGCTATATCCTGATGCTATGTAAACCTGCTGCTACAAGTCATTCCATGCATAATCTGGAGATGTTCACTAAGGATGTTTTGTTATAAATGTCATTCTATATCCATTCATGCCCCTGGTTGCATTTATAGCCTGTTGTAACTTGTCGTAATCCTGCTCTCAGTTTGCTAAATAATGTTGCTGTCAGCCTGTTAACATTAAGTTCAATGTTGCCATGATTGCTGTTAGTGATCCAAGCATGCTATGAACTTGATCTTTCCATGCTTAGCTTCATAAATATGCCATCTTACTGTTAATCATCTTTACATGCCATTTATGGCTCTGTGGTGAGTGGTACAAACTCACAAATATGCCTACTTATTGTTGTTCCTGCCATGTTTGAATCTATCATATCATTTGCCATGTTTGCATGGATGATACCATATTTTCTGTTGATCTTTGGAATAAGTACAGTAAGGGAGTTTTGTTAAGTGCTTTTAGTGTCAGAATTCCATGCCTTTTTTGCCATGATAAGTTCCTGTAACATGTTGTTTGATAGCTCTAAACATTGCAACCTGATGTTATTTCTGCTAAGCCTGAAACTGTTAATGTTTGCAATCTTGCCATGTCCTTTTGAGCATATTCTAGTGTTTTCTGGAGATAGCTCAGTGCTCATGTTTTCTCATGCTTTACGTATACTTCATTCCCATGCCTTTTGTTTGCACGTTGAGATGCTGTAGCATATTGTTTTGATGCTTGCTAGATGCCTAGTTGCTGTTTTGAACAGCTTGTCCTTTAAACTTGTATAATGTATGTGTTGAACCGTTGGTCCGTTTTGAGTGTGCTCTATATGAAACTTGCTTAGAATTGCATGTAGTTTCATATTATCATGTTGCATCCTTGTTTTGAGAGTGTTTTCTTGATGTTTGGATGCCTTTTGCATCAATGCCATGATAACTTGTTTTGCTCATATCTTCTAGGCCGTAGCTCCGAACTAAATGAACTTATATGTAACTTGACTAGAATTTCGTGTAGATCCTCTTGGTGCTCTTTAACTTGTTGTTTAACAACTTCAACTTAATGTTTGTTCAGTTCTGGACCATTTTCTAAATTTTGCATATGAGGACTTACCGGAATTGTTATATGTTGTTTCCGGCCTCATTTAAACTTGCCTTGATGTGTTGCTCTTGTGTGCATCATCTTTTGCCATGAGTAGCTTCATGTAGTCTTGTCTTGCATCATACATGGTTGAGCATCATGTCATGTATATGTGTGGTGTGTTTACCATGTTGTGTGCTTCTTCTCGATAGTTCCTGTTTTGTTACGATCGTGAGGATTCGTTCGTCTACGCTTGGTTCGTCTTCGTGGCTTCATCTTCTTCATTGACTCGTTCTTCTTCCTTGCGGGATTTCAGGCAAGATGACCGCTACCCTGGATCTCACTACTATCATTGCTATGCTAGTTGCTTCGTTCTATCGCTTTGGTGCGCTACCTATCACTTGTTCTTCAAGCCTCCCAAATTGCCATGTCAGCCTCTAACCTTTTCACCCTTCCTAGCAAACCGTTGCTTGGCTATGTTACCGCTTCGCTCAGCCCTCTTATAGCGTTGTTAGTTGCAGGTGAAGTTCAAGATTGTTGGATCTTGGGTTCCGGCAGACCCTCTAGGTTCGAACACTGGTGTGCGCGCGGAGATCTTGCCCTCTACCTACCTGCACCTCGCCGCCTCGCTAGGATCTAAGCTATAAAAAGTGCAATGCAAGAGACACATGGTTTATACTAGTTTGGGCCACCATTGTGGTGTAATACCCTACTCTAGTTTGTAGCGTGGTGGATTGCCTCTTGGGCTGATGATGAACAATACAAGAAAGAACTACCTCGCGAGGGTCTGTTATTGGGTGGTGCGATGAACTGCAAGGGGGAGTTCAGTCGCCCTTTCTACTGGTTTCCGGATGATGATCCGATGCCTCTACCTTGTGGGTGCCTAGTCCTATTTATAGGCAAAGGCCCTGGGCCTCTTCCCAAATATTGAGCGGGAATGGTGCCAACAATTGGCCATATTGAAGGGGAACATCCAGTACACTTATCCTGACTAAAGTTGGTCCTCGCTTGTCAAAGGCTCTGGTGGTGACGCCAGCTTGGGCTCCACAATGACCTGCTTCCTGCCGTCGCGACGGTCTTGGTCTTGTTGCACCGAAACGGATGCCTTTGCTTGATGATCTCGCCTGCGCTTGCTCCCTTTGCACCAAAGAGGAAAGAAGGACACTGCACGTGCTGGTGCTCGCCTGGCGCCCTTGTTCGTGATGGCTTGCGTCATGGGTACCTCGTGAGGTACCCCGCCTTGATCTCTCCGCCTCCTCGCGAGCCAGCCTGACGAGGCCGTGCCTGAGGAAGCTTCCTATAGTCCACCCCGCAAGGCTTGGCCCCTCGCGAGAGTCTTGAGCTCGTGCTGATGAAGATGGGCCATGCTGGGCCGCCCCTTGAGCCACGCCGCAGGCAGGCAAGTCTGGGGACCCCGTTCCCAGAACGCCAACAGTAGCCCCCGGGCCCAAGGCGTGCCCGGACTTGGCTGAGCAGAGAAGCGAAGGGGCAAGTGCGAAGCGCCGTGGGCCCTAACAGCCTGCGGCCTCGTGCGCCGCGTGGCGGTCGATTGGACGTGGACGGCCCTGTTCCCCCACGCCTCCTTATTTTGCGTCCAGCTAGGCGGACCCGTGGTTGCACACAGTCGTTCCTCTTTTCGCTGCTCGACTGTCCCCTGCTCTTCCTCCTCTCGAGCTCCAGTCTCTGCTTCCAATCCAATCTCGAATCCTCCCTCTTCCCATTGCCATGGCTCCAACAAAGAAGGGAAAAGGGAAGAAACCGGCGCCTCCGCCTCGCTCGGCGCCGTCGGCAGCTCCCACCGTCGATCGGTCGATCATACTCAATCGAGAAGGCTTGGGCAAGGTCAGCTCTACTCCGGCCACCATCTTCAACGAGTGCGGGAGGACGATGGCCTGGCCCGCATCCCACTTCTCCATCGACAGAATAGTCACTGAGGTCCAGTACTTTGCCGATGCCCTGTGGGCGGGATTGGTTCCCCCCTTTTCCGATTTTTTCAATGCTGTGCTTTCCCATTACCAGATCCATATGATGCATTTGGGTTCTGAATCCATTACCCTTCTTGCCGTCTTCTCCTTTGTCTGTGAGGTGATGATGGGCATCCCTCCTTCGGTTGCCTTGTTGCGACACTTCTTCTCTCTGCGCCTCGTCGATCCCACCCAATGCTCATGGTGCGTGAGCTTCATTGCCGCGCCAGAAACAGCGGCTTCAGGAATTGATTTCAGCCTTCCTCCGTCCGCGCCTGGGTTCCGCGAGCGGTGGCTGTTCGTGGATGTAGGGGTGCCCAGCCCCCTGCTTTCAGAGCCAACGTCGCCCGCTGTCCCTAATTCAGGCTGGGGCCAGGAGACGCTCACGAGCCCCCAGCTCATCTTTGTCTGGCGTCGCTTCGCGTTCTTGAGGAAGCTCGGCATGACGGCGTCCAAGGTGGTGAAGGAGTTCCTGCTACGCTGCATTGCTCCTCTCCAGCGCCACTGCCGCTGGATGTGGGCCTTCAGCGGGCGTGAAGATCGCATGAGGCTCCAGGAGGAGGACCTGACGCCCGAAGAGCTGAGGAAGGTGCTCTTGGTCTTGACGGGGGACCCTTCCCCTGGCAGCGTCCGGCGAGAGGGGGCTTTGCTGTACCTTTGCTCAAACAGGGGTGACTTTGTGAATCAGATGCCCGGCTTTGACGAATGGGGGCTGCGCCCCGCTCACCTCGCGAGGTCTCGTGAGAACCCAGTGGTGGTGACCGCCCTTCCAGTCGCACATGACGGTCCTTGCTCGAGTGGCGGAGCAGGGAGGCATGTGCCGCTGGAGGCTGAGGGGGCCCCTGCCGGGGTGACGATGTCAGGCGGCACTCCTAAGGGGGCAACTCCTGAGGCCCGTACTACTGCGGCTGAAGGCGTTGAGCCGCTACCCGCGGTACCTATGGTTGACGCCAATGGGGCCCCATCTATCCTTCTTGATGAGGCGACCGGCGGCGTGCATCAGGGCGACGCCCCCGATGCTGGGCATCTTGATGCTTCTTCCTCGTTGCAGGCTGACCCCTGCGCTCAACTCTTGGGTCGCTTCCGTGTGGACTTCGAGGCTCTTCGGAAGAGAAAGGAGGCCTTGGGTGACGATTACCCCTGCTGCCTACTGAAGCACCAGAAGTATTTCGCCATTGATGAGTAAGCCTTCCCCTTTCCTAGCTCCTGATCCTTCCGTTGCTTTGGCTAATCCTTGCTCTGCAGGGCCCTTCCTGTCGAGCTCACGGAGATGGCTGAGGAGCCATCCCCCCAGGCTCCGCCCTCTCCACCGTCTTCGAGCGCTCCGAGCTCAAACAAAGCCCTTGCGGTGAGGCCGGTCGGAGAGGTGAGCCATCCTGTGGTGCACCGTGGCTCTGCGTGCCTTGCGACCCTCCTTCGCGAGCCTTCTCGGGGCGTAGCCAGCCTGCCTTGGGCTTTGCGTCTGGTCGTGGATGGCGATTGGCTGAGGTCGGCCCTGCACTATTAATTTGGGGATGGGCTGGCTCCTGGTCGGGCTTCTAGCGAGGCGTGCCCGGCCATCGCGAGGGCGCCAACCCCCAGCCCCCTGCCCAGAGGGGGAGTGCTGATTCGTGGCACCCCGCGCTTATTTGGGGCGGATGACGATGCAGGAGGCGTGCTCGAGCATGCTCGGGGGCGCCGCGCTCTTCGCCAACAGTTTCTCCGGAGGGCGGCTGACGCAGTGAGCCAGCTTGGTGAAGAGCTTGCTCATGAAGATGCGCGCCTCGAGGCTGAGGGTAGCGCCTGGCTAAAGAGAGGCGCAAGCTGAAGGCGGCTATTGCCCTTGCGGACCACCAGCGTGACCTCGACAATGAGGAGGTCGAGGCGTCGATGGCGGCCTCTCGGGAGGCCCGTTCCCGGGCCGTCGAGGAGGCCCGAGAGGCTGACCGTCGGCGTGAGGCGGCGAAAGAGCGGGCGCGGGAACTCCAGGCCTGATGCCACTCCTTGGAGCAGCAGGTGGAGCTACGTGAGACAGCCCTTGCTTCGATGAAGGTGGATTCGGTCGACTAGGCAGAGCTCCTGAGGTGTGAGGAGGCACTGGCGCTGGAAGCTGCTGAGCGCGCACGCGATCTCGAACGTTTGGAGACGAGAGAGGGCTTGGCGACACAGGCGGAGGATGACATCGCTGTGCGCGAGGCCTGAGTCCTGGTAGAGGTTGAACGCGGGGTGGCGACGACCCGCTTGAACCTTGAGCGTGAGTTCGAGGAGAGGCTGGGGTTGATCTGGGTCGAGGCTGAAGGCAGGACCGCCGCCCTGAGGGCGAAGCTGGAGGAAGTGACGTGGCGGGCCGATGCTTCCCAGGCCGCCCTCAGTGTGGCGCGGGAGGAGCTGACTACCTCCCGCACCGAGGTGCTTCTTCTACGCCAGCGGGTGGATGAGACTAAGGCCATTGCGCGGAAAAACAAGGATCAGATACGCCAGCGGCGGCTTCTGGAGCACGAGCACGGCCCCATGCTCACCACTCTCCGGGAGAGAGCCAACACAGCCTTGGGTAACATCTGCGAGGCGGCTGTTGACGAGCCCCACGTAGTCAACTATGCTGGCAATCTTCAGTTCTTCACCGACATGGTGACGCAGCTGGAGGCGCGGTCGGTCGGAGCCAACAGGCTGGTGGAGGAGAGGAGCCGCGCCCTGCTCGGGCGCGCCTTCTCTCGTGTCTTCAGCTACCTTCGGAACATGGACCCTAACTTTGAGTTCGTCGCTGCCATCGCCCCAGTACCCCAGGCCGTCCGGGGTGACCTGGCATGCTGGCTGGAAGACAACGTGGATGCCCTCGCCAGGGCCTTCGCTTCTGATAACGACGACGTGGTCGTGGCTGCTGATGGAGGCGACATGGTGAACGGCCCTGACGCCGCTGATAGCGACGCGGAGAGCGATGGTGAGGCCAGCGACACCAACGATGATTCAGGAGGTGCCCCTAAGGATGCACTGGGGGATTTATCCGACTGACCACGTCTTGTCCCTGCTTACTTATCCTACGCAGATAGAGTTCAGGCCTTGCCCTGAAGGTTGTAAGAGCATTTTGGGAGGGGGAGCGCCTCATGTAAAAACTTGCATGCAGCGTATTGGTAGATGCAATATCACCCGTATGCCTGCGCCAAGCAGCTGATTTTGTGACGAGCTGGCTGGCTTGTTTACCTTCGACCCGCATGGGCCTCGAGTTAGCCTGCGGAGGGCTGTGGTGTCTCGAGCGTCTCCTGAGTGAGCCCAGCGAACCTGTAATGAAAACCTCCTGAGAGGGTGTGACAATGGCAGTCTGGGCTGCACGCAAGCTAGGCCTGGCCCGGCTTGCGAGGGGCTAACGAGGGGAGGCAGCTGAGATGAAGTGGTAACCAGAATGCGAGAGATTGCTGGAACGAGACTAAACACCCCTTCCCGGAACACACGCAAATCTTCGAGCTCAAATCCAACTTAAATCCAACGGGGGAAAGCGACAGCCAAGAGAAAAAATAATGAAAGCAGAAAAAAGGCCGTGTCCGGCACCTAGTCTAGTCTTGGACGTCTTCTCACCAGCGCGAAGCTATGTGCTGCCACTGGGCGTGGGAGGGAGGCCCAGGGCCTGAGGCCGGCACCCCTGAGACGCCGGGGCGTGTACAGCCCCACTCATTATTATGTGAGAGTGTCACGGGGCAGCGAGCTTCACAGGCACTGGACCTTCTTCACAGGTACTGGCCTTGCTTCATATCGCCAGACGAGGGCCACCGATGACGACCGGAAACCAGGACGCCGCCAATGGGGTAGAGCTAACGCCAGCGGTTCCCCCGACAACCACAGGTCCTCTGCTAGGGGCAGGCCATGAGGCACCTCCCCAGCAGAGGGCCTACCTCCTGAGGACGCCTTGCTCCGAACACCGCGGTGGTGATGCTGGATCTTGGCCCCTCTCCTGCAGCCCCCGGCGCTCTCCTCCTGAGGGGTAGGAAGCTGCGGGAGTGGGGCAGCCGCCCGTTGTGGCGACCTGTACCTCCTGCGATCCATGGTTGGCGTATGCCTGCTCTTGAGGAATTAGTGGTACCTGATAATCGTTGCTTCCAGCGTAGCCGACGGGGCCTTCTCGGGGCTCCTCGAAGAGCTCAGCTTCTGGTGCCTCGTCCCCCCAGCTTGGGCCGAGGAACGAGCCTTGTTCGTCCTCATGCATGCGCCCTTGGTCCATCATGTGGGGCACCTACTCTTCTGGGGCCGCCATCCTGAAGGCCGCGCCGTAGCGCCCCGCATGCCACGCAGTGCTGCTTGAGGCGCCCGCCTGGGGGTGGTAGCGCGGCGTCCCACAGGGGCCGTGGGTTCTAGTGAGTCCTTCTTCGCTGGCCAGGGGCGGGGGCAGCGCCACTGCTGGCCCGGGGCTGACGGCCTGGCCGGCGTTGGGAGGGCCTTGAAGTTCGCCTGGGGCTGCACGGGCATGCATGGAGCCTCTGTGCGGGCCACCCTGTACCTGAGGTGGGAGTTGGGTGCAGAAGGGGGGAACCCCGAGACGGCGAAGCCCAGGAGCTCTGCCACCCGCTCTAGTAGCACGTCGCGGCAGCCTTCCAGCAGCCTGCATTGCAACAGCTCTCGGGCCACCGTAAGCGCGGCCCTCGAGTTCGCCTGCTCCCGTCGGGTGTACGGCGCCGTGGCCGCGGCGTGGTGGGAGGCTCTCGCCGCTGACCGTGCCTGCGGTGTCGTGAGAGCTGTCGTTGCCTGTCCGCGCCGCCCACGGCCCGTAGCCCCCTGTGGACCGCGAGCTGCCTGGGGCATGGGGTTGCCCGAGGCGAGCGGCTCTATGTAGGCGGGCCAGACCACGTAGGGATCAGGGTTGCCTGGCTTATCGCCGGACATGATGATGACGATGCGACGGGACGCGAAGCGGTAGAAGGTGGATTCCGGCGCAACCCTACCTGGCGCGCCAAATGTCGGATCTTGGGTTCCGGCAGACCCTCTAGGTTCGAACACTGGGGTGCGCGCAGAGATCTCGCCCTCTACCTACCTGCACCTCGCCGCCTCTCTAGGATCTAAGCTATAAAAAGAGCAATGCAAGACACACAGGGTTTATACTAGTTCGGGCAACCATTGTGGTGTAATACCCTACTCTAGTTTGTGGCGTGCTGGATTGCCTCTTGGGCTGATGGTGAATAATACAAGGAAGAACAACCTCGCGAGGGTCTGTTCTTGGCTGGTGCGATGAACTGCAAGGGGGAGTTCAGTCGCCCTTTCTACTTGTTTCCGGATGATGATCCGATGCCTCTACCTTGTGGGTGGCTAGTCCTATTTATAGGCAAAGGCCGTGGGCCTCTTCCCAAATATTGAGAGGGAAGGGCGCCAACAATTGGCCATATTGAAGAGGAACATCCTGTACACTTATCCTGACTAAAGCTGGTCCTCGCCTGTCAAAGGCTCTCGTGGTGACACCAGCTTGGGCTCCACAATGACCTCCTTCCTGCCGTCGCGACGGTCTTGGTCTTGTTGCATCGAAACGGATGCCTTTGCTTGATGCTCTCGCCTGCGCTTGCTCCCTTTGCACCAAAGAGGAAAGAAGGACACTGCGCGGGCGGGCGCCCGCCTGGCGCCATTGTTCATCATGGCATGCGACATGGGCACCTCGTGAGGTACCCCGCCTTGATCTCTCTGCCTCCTCGCGAGCCAGCCTCACGAGGCCGTGCCTGAGGAAGCTTCCTGTCGTCCACCCCACGAGGCTTGGCCCCTCGTGAGGGTCTTGAGCTCGTGCTGATGAAGATGGGCCATGCTGCACCGCCCCTTGAGCCACACCGCAGGACGCAGGCAGGCAAGTCTGGGGACCCCCGTTGCTAGAACGCCGACAAAGTTTGCCCCATGGTGGACAGGATTATGTTGGGATATCACAATATCTCTTATTTAATTAATGCATATATATACTTGGTAAAGGGTGGAAGACTCGGCCTTATGCCTGGTGTTTTGTTCCACTCTTGCCGCCCTAGTTTCTGTCATACCGGTGTTATGTTCCTTGATTTTGTGTTCCTTACACGGTTGGGTGATTTATGGGTCCCCCTTGACAGTTCGCTTCGAATAAAACTCCTCCAGCAAGGCCCAACCTTGGTTTTACCATTTGCCTCACCACCACCTACTTTTCCCTTGGGAGTCGCTTTCTCGAGGGTCATCTTTATTTTAGCCCCCCCGGGCCAGTGCTTCTCTAAGTGCTGGTCCGAACCAGAGCCCTTTGCAGCGCCCCCTCAGGGAAACTTGAGGTCTGGTTTTAGTTGTACGGATTGCTCATCCGGTGTAGCCCTGAGAACGAGATATGTGCAGCTCCTATCGGGATGCCGGCACATCAGGAGGTCTTGCTGGTCTTGTTTTACCATTGTAAAAATGTCTTGTAAACTAGGATTCCGAGACTGATCGGGTCTTCCTGGGGCAAGGAATATCCTTCATTGACTGTGAGAGCTTGTGATGGGCTAAGTTCGGACACCCCTGCAGGGTATAAACTTTCGAGAGCCGTGCCCGCGGTTATGTGGCAGATGGGAATTTGTTAACGTCTGGTTGTAGATACCTCGACACCAGATTTGAATTAAAACGCATCAACCGCGTGTGTAGCCGTGATGGTCTCTTTTCGGCAGAGTCCGGGAAGTGAACACGGTTTTTGGGTTATGTTTGACGTAAGTAGGAGTTCAGGATCACCTCTTGATTATTGCTAGCTTCACGACCGTTCTGTTGCTTCTCTTCTCGCTCTTATTTGCGTAAGTTAGCCACCATACTTGCTTAGCCGCTGCTGCAACCTCACAACTTACCCCTTCCTTACCCATTAAGCTTTGCTAGTCTTGATACCCATGGTAATGGGATTGCTGAGTCCTCGTGGCTCACAAACTACTACAACAATAGTTGCAGGTACAGGTTTTGCGATGATCATGACGCGAGAGTGATGCTTGCTTGTTTTGGAGTTCTTCTTCTGCTTCTTCTTCGATCAGGGCATAGGTTCCAGGTCGGCAGCCTGGGCTAGCAGGGTGGATGTCGTTTGAGTTTCTGTTTGTGTTTCATCCGTAATCAGATGGTGCTCTTATGTAAGATGATGTTGTATTTGTGTGGCATTGTATGACCTCTTGTATGTATCCCAACTATTATGTAAGGGTTTGATGTAATGATATCCACCTTGCAAAAGCGTTTCAATATGCGGGTCTATCCTTGGTGGTACGTTCGAGTTCCTCTTGGATAGGGTCGCATATTGGGCGTGACAGCGCACCCCTGTCTCCTGGGCCCCCTGTTGGCCCTCCGGTGCCCACCTTCTGCTATATGAAGCCTCTTACCCTAGAAAAACTGTAAGCAAGCTTACATGACGAAACTTCGCCGCCACGAGGGGGAACCTTGGCGGAACCAATCTAGGGCTCCGGCGGAGCTGTTCTGCCGGGGAAACTTCCCTCCGGGAGGGGGAAATCAGCACCATCGTCATCACCAACGATCCTGTCATCAGGAGGGGGTCAATGTCCATCAACATCTTCACCAGCACCATCTCCTATCAAAACTCTAGTTCATCTCTTGTATCCAATCTTGTATCAAAACCACAAATTGGTACCTGTGGGTTGCTAGTAGTGTTGATTACTCCTTGTAGTTGATGCTAATTGGTTTAATTGGTGGAAGATCATATGTTCAGATCCTTAATGCATATTGATACACCTCTGATCATGAACATGAATATGCTTTGTGAGTAGTTACGTTTGTTCCTGAGGACATGGGTGAAGTCTTGCTATTAGTAGTCATGTGAATTTGGTATTCGTTCGATATTTTGATGAGATGTATGTTGTCTCTCCTCTAGTGGTGTTATGTGAACGTCGACTACATGACACTTCACCATTATTTGGGCCTAGAGGAAGGCATTGGGAAGTAATAAGTAGATGATGGGTTGCTAGAGTGACATAAGCTTAAACCCTAGTTTATGCATTGCTTCGTAAGGGGCTGATTTGGATCCACTAGATTCATGCTATGGTTAGGTTTACCTTAATACTTCTTTTGTAGTTGCAGATGCTTGCAATAGGGGTTCATCATAAGTGGGATGATTGTCCAAGAAAGGGAAGTACCCAAGCACCAGTCCACCCACATATCAAATTATGAAAGTACCGAACGCGAATCATATGAGCGTGATGAAACTAGCTTCACGATAATTCCCATGTGTCCTCGGGAGTGCTTTTCTCATTATAAGAAATTGTCCAGGCTTGTCCTTTTCTACAAAAAGGATTGGGCCACCTTGATGAACTTTATTTACTTTCATTGCTTGTTACCCGTTACAAATGATCTTATCACAAAACTATCTGTTACCTACAATTTCAGTGCTTGCAGAGAATACCTTACTGAAAACCGCTTGTCATTTCCTTCTTCTCCTCGTTGGGTTCGACACTCTTACTTATGGAGAGGACTATGATAGATCCCCTATAATTGTGGGTCATCAATACTCTTTTCTAGCGCCGTTGCCGGGGAGTGAAGCGCCTTTCGTGAGTGGAACTTGGTATGGATACATTTATATAGTGTGCTGAAATTTTCTGTCACTTGTTACTATGGAAACTAATCCTTTGAGGGGCTTGTTCGGGGTATCTTCACCCCGACCAGTAGATCAAAGAGTTTCTCCTCAACCTACTGAACCTACTGAAAATGTTTACTTTGAGATTCCTTTGGGTATGATAGAGAAACTGCTAGCTAATCCCTTTGCAGGAGATGGAACATTGCATCCCGATTTACACCTTATCATTGTGGATGAAGTTTGTGGATTATTTATGCTTGCAGGTATTCCCGATGATGTTGTTAATAGGAAAGTCTTTCCTTTATCTTTGAAGGGAGACGCATTGACATGGCATAGGCTATGTGATGATACGGGATCTTGGAGCTATAAACGATTGAAGTTGGAATTTCACCAGAAGTTCTATCCTATGCATCTTGTTCATCGTGATCATAATTACATATATAATTTATGGCCTCGCGAAGGAGAAAGCATCGCTCAAGCTTGGGGGAGGCTTAATTCAATGTTATATTCATGCTCGGCTTTCCCTCAATGATCACACCATGCTCGATACTTCCTGTGCTGGTTCTTATATGCTGAAGACTACATAATTCAAGTGGGATTTATTGGAAAGAATTAAACGCAACTCTGAAGATTGGGGTTCCGACGATGGTAACGAGTCAGCTATAACACCTAAGTTTGATTGTGTTAAATCTTTTATGGATACCGATGCTTTTCTTGGATTTAGCGCTAAATATGGACTTGACTCTGAGATAGTAGCTGCTTTTGTGAAACTTTTTCTGCTCACGTTGATCTCCCTAAGGAGTAATGGTTTAAATATAACCCTCCCACTGAAGTACAGGTAGTTGCACCTATTACAGTTGAAGAAAAGACTATCACTTATAATGATCCTATTGTTCCTACTACTTATGTTGAGAAACCACCTTTTCCTGTTAGGATAAAGGATCATGCTAAAGCTTCAACTGTTATTCGTAAGAGTAATACTAGAACATATACACCCGCTGAGAAAATTAAAGTTGAACCTAGTATTGCTATGGTTAAAGATATCTTGGATGATAATGTAGATGGGCATGTTATTTACTTCTGTGGTGAAACTGCTAATATTGTTAGACCCGATGCTAAGATACATAGACCTGTTGTAGGCATGCCTGTTGTCGGTGTCAAAACCGGCAGATCTCGGGTAGGGGGTCCCGAACTGTGCGTCTAGGCGGATGGTAACAGGAGACAAGGGACACGATGTTTTACCCAGGTTTGGGCCCTCTTGATGGAGGTAAAACCCTACGTCCTGCTTGATTAATATTGATGATGTGTGTTACAAGAGTAGATCTACCACGAGATCAAGGAGGCTAAACCCTAGAGGCTAGCCTATGGTATGATTGTTGTTCGTCGTACGGACTAAAGCCATCCGGTTTATATAGACACCAGAGAGGGCTAGGGATACACAAAGTCGGTTACAATGGTAGGAGATCTACATATCCGTATCGCCAAGCTTGCCTTCCACGCCAAGGAAAGTCCCATCCGGACACGGGACGAAGTCTTCAATCTTGTATCTTCATAGTCTTGGAGTCTAGCCGATGATGATAGTTCGGCTATCCGGACACCCCCTAGTCCAGGACTCCCTCAGTAGCCCCCGAACCAGGCTTCAATGACGACGAGGCCGGCGCGTATGTTGTCTTTGGCGTTTGCAAGGCGGGTTCTTCTTCATGCTCCATGTGTTTGCCGGATAGTGTCCGATTGCTTCATAAATGCTGCGCTCCTTGGCTTCTACGTCCAATAATGGCCTTCTTCCACGTGTCGTACGAATGCGAAGAGCCAGGGTATTCTTACGTTTTACCCCCTAGCCGCGCGAATAAGCTGCCTATAAGAGAGGCGAGGATCCAGATCCAAATCACACCATCCTCCTTCCGTAAGTACTCATTGAGGTGCATCTGACAAAAAATCCATTCCAACATGGACAGTCGACGCAGCTCCTCTTCTCGTGCTCCCAGTCCTCAGCCAGGACATTGGAGGAGATGCTCAGTCCCGCATAGCGAGTTAGTGACGCTCCAAACAGAGGAATACCTTCCCCCGGCCTTTATGGTTCCGGTTCGAGCCGGACTGGCCACCTACAAGGGTGGGAAGCTGGCAGAGAGCGTCCCTAATCCCTCCAAAGGAGAGCGGGTATGCTTTGTCCCCTACTTAATAAGGGGACTCGGATTTCCTGTACATCCATTTCTCCGGGGGCTCCTGGAGTTCTACGGACTCCAACTTCACCACCTCACGCCTGCCTCCATTTTGCACATCGCGGGCTTTGTAGCTTTTTGCGAGCTGTTCTTGGGCATCGAGCCCCATTTTGCGTTGTGGAAGAGGCTGTTCTGCCTCGTACCCCGTTCTCACGAGGGGTCGATATACCAAGTGGGCAGAGCCGAAATATGGCGCATCGCCGGGACCGGATATCTATTCGGAACCCCGAAGAAGGCGTCCGAAGACTGGCCTTCAGAGTGGTTCTATATGGAAGACGCCCCATTGCCGGATCCAGTTCGGATCGGCCTCCCGGAGTTTAGCAATGCTCCTCTGAAGAAACGCTTGAGTTGGCCACTCCAATATAGGGGCCACCCCACGTGGGATTTTAATGGGGAGAATGACGCCACCCGTCATGGCCGCACGGGGCCGGGATCGGCCGATGATCTGGTGAAGATCCTGTCCGGCTTGTACAAGGGGGAGAAGGAGGACTTCCTCCGCACGAATCCATTGAATGGATTCTCCATAAATAACCCTCGAAGCTGGGTAAGCGGACGCTTATATATTTGATCCGTGCTTTCAAAGATAAGTGTCTTACCTTATGATTTCGATGCAGGAACTGCGCCGGGATGTGGAGGGCATAAAAAGCCCAACTACACAACCCGAGGATCCGGGAAGATCCCTTGATCCGGCCTCCGAAGAGGATCCGGATATTAAGGTGGATTTGATTGACGGGGTGTTCCACCAGCTCAGCATAGACAATACTTTAGTTGCCATTACAGCTGACTACCCCGGCTTATGTCCGGCTTCCGAGGTGAGTACGACCGAAGTCCTGACACCGTCACCTTTTTAATGCCTATTTCTTACCACCGTGCACCAATGGTGCTTGGCAGGAGGTGCCTTTACGGCAGGAAGCTGAGCACGCGGCGACTGACCAAACGAGGTCAGTGCGGCCTAGTCGGCGGAAGAGGAGTGCGGCGCGAATCGAAACGTCACCGCAAAGGTATGGTGCACCATTGTCCTTTAAGGGAAAGACTCCTGGGAGGCATATTAATGCTCATGATTCTTCCAGTAGAAAGAGCGCTCGCCGGACTGAGTCCGGAGAGGGTGCCCACCAAGCCTCCGCCAGCCAGGCTCCAATGCCTGGTCCGGAGGGGGAGGCAAGCGCAAGGCGCGAGCCGGATACTCCTCCAACGGAGGATGCCGGCAGGTTGTCCGCCACCAGGTCTGAGGTGGAGAGCTCCATGAATCACAGGTGCCGTCGGACAGTTCTTCGTGACGCGCGTTTCTCCCCTGAGGCGTTAAATGCCTTTAATGCGGGAGACGCGCACCTCTGTGCTGCTCAAGATGGTTTAACCAGAGCCACGGAGCAGTATGTAAAGGACATACGGGTAAGGAATTTTAATAGTTATATATGCCAGTAGCCCCCGAGACTTAAAATAGTTAAACTAACTGATTTAAGGATCATTTGTTATGCAGGATCTTACTGAGAAGAATACCCACCTGTCTCAGGAGCTTCAAGAATGCAAGGCCCAACTTGAGGCTGCACTAGCCGCTGCCGGGGGAGCCACGGAGACCCCCTCTGGTAATTCATATTTTGGAAAAAGAAGTAGTTTATGAAGTGCGGCATGTTTGTATAGTCTGACAATAATATTGCAGAGGGTGCCGGACTAGATCCGGACAAGCAACAGCTGTTACGCCAGTTGAAGGCCGGCGAGAGGGTTCTTATGAGGGTGCAGCAGGAGAGGAACAAACTCCAAGATGCCAACACACAGCTGGGCGAAGAACTAAAAGATGTTCGGGTCCAGCTGTCTAACTCCGTAAAGGAGAATCGGCGGCTTCATCGCGGCATTTATAGTAAGTGCTTGAGCAAACTCTTTTGAAAAGAAGAGTTCGGCGAGGAAGTCGATTGACAGAAATGTGTCTGTAGGTGTGCTCACGGGTCGTCCGGCGGAGGAGATGCCTAGTTCCACGGGAGACCCTCTTCCTGAGCTGCTGCAACTGCACGAACGTGTTCGGCAGGCGATGAGTGGCGTCGTTCAGGCCTTATGGCCTTCCGTCTCCCTTCCTGAGGGCCTTGGAGGGCTTGCTGAGAAGCTTCAGGGAGTAAGGCGACGTCTTCGTCTGTGGAAGATGTCGGCCTGCCGTCAAGGCGCCAGGGAGGCCTGGTCCATGGTGAAGACGCGGTACCCAAAGGCTGACCCAAACCACATGGCCGAGGTTGGACCTGTGGGGCCCGATGGGAAGGAGATCCCTGTGAGCTTCATGTACGGCCAAGTTGAGTTGGCCGCGAAATATTCCCAACAGGACTGTAAATTAGACAGCCTGTTAGATGGGATTAAAGAGGAGTACAATGAGTCTGTTTGACGATGTAATTTTAAAATGACATGTAAAATGCCTTCTATCCGGATTGTAGATCGTTTGCCTTTGCAGACCTTTTCGCTTCAACCTCAGGACCCAACAGTCCGGAGTGTGTCCGAATACCCTGACGGTTATAAAAGAACCGGGGCATGCATGGAGACAAGGCGTAGGGGTCATAATTTCTTTATCAGACAAGTGCCCAACTAGCTATGTTATATTACATGGTTAGTAAGAAACATCTTCCAGGGAGAATAGTTCCGTTAAGGGTTCCTTTCCCTAGGAGGCATGCCCTAAAGTGCATGTCCAGACTGCGAAAATAGCAGAAAAAGCATCTGGGGGCAGATAAATAAGTAAGTAATAAATCATCTTTCATGTCACCGACCGAATATTCCCTTAAGAACGCTAGCCTTCGGCTTCACCCAGTCTGAGGTACACATCTGGCTGACCCGGCAGTAACAATCGCAGAGGTGCTCCCTTTACCTCCTAGCCGAACAATCGGGAACGTAGGGGTAAGCACAGGAGCCAGGCAACCCGGCTTGGCCAAAACTTAAGTCATATCGATGCATATAATGGTGATAAAAAGGTACATGCGGAAGTGTGACACATGTGGTGGGCATGAAGCCCATATAAATAAGCTTCTATTAAAGAAGCCCCCAGGTATAACGAGTGTGAGTAGCACATCGAGCGAGTGCGAACGAAGCGCAGATTAGCCCTCAAGAGGTTTGTACTGAAAGAGGGAGGAAAAGGGAGGGAAAACAAAGATAGCAAAAAAACACGAAAGCTGGACGGAGGAAGGAGACGAACCCTGAGTCTGGCGCTAGGCGTAAAATCTTCGGAGACGGGCTGCGTTCCATGGGTTTGGCTCGAGTCGGTTGTCAGATGCGTTGTGTAGACGGTATGCACCACCCGTAAGGACTTGGTCGATGATGAAGGGACCTTCCCATATGGCCATAAGTTTGTCCTTTTTCTTGTCCGGCAGGCGTAGAACTAGCTCGCCAACATTGTAAGTTTTGGCCCGTACTTCCCTGCTTTGATATCTTCGAGCCTGATGTTGATAGAATGCAGAATGGGATTTTGCCACGTCGCGCTCCTCCTCTAAAGCGTCCAAACTATCCTGCCGATCCATCTCAGCTTCTCTTTCCTCGTACATGCGCACGTGAGGTGAGTCATGAATTATATCGCAGGGCAAAACTGCCTTAGCGCCGTATACCATAAAAAATGGTGTGAATCCGGTTGTGCGGTTTGGCGTGGTCCGCAGCCCCCAGAGTACGGAGTCGAGCTCCTCTACCTAGTGCGTGTTTGATTCCGTGAGGGACCGCACTAATCTGGGTTTAATGCCGCTCATGATGAGACCATTTGCCTATTCCACTTGACCATTAGTTTGAGGGTGGTAGACTGAAGCGTAGTCGAGCTTGATGCCCATGTTTTTGCACCAGAGATTAACCTCGTCGGCCGTGAAATTCATGCCGTTATCAGTGATGATGTTGTGGGGGACGCCAAAACGGTGTACTACCCCGGATATGAAGTCTATCACAGGTCCGGATTCTGCCGTTTTAACCGGCTTGGCCTCTATCCATTTGGTGAATTTGTCCACCATGACCAATAAGTATTTGTGCTTGTGGGTTCCCCCTTTAAGGGGTCCTACCATGTCAAGCCCCTAGACCGCGAACGGCCAAGTAATGGGTATAGTTTTGAGGGCGGTGGGTGGCATGTGGCTCTGATTAGCAAAGAGCTGGCAACCGACGCATCGTTGGACTAAGTCCTGAGCATCTGCCCGGGCGGTCGGCCAATAAAATCCTGTACGGAAGGCCTTGCCTACAAGGGCCCGGGTGGTGACGTGGTGCCCGCCGAGTCCGGCGTGAATTTCAGCCAGGAGATTTCACCCTTCCTCTTCGGAGATACACCTTTGAAGGACTCCGGTTGTGCTTTTCTTATAAAGTTCTCCCTCATGGACCTTGTAGGCTTTAGATCGCCGAACTATGCAGCAGGCCTCATTTTGGTCTTCAGGAAGTTCCTGCTGGATTAGGTAGGCTAGGAATGGTTCCGTCCACGGGGCAATTACTGCCAGTATTTCATGGGCTGAATCTGTTATTTCATTGGCTGAGCCACCGATTGTGTCAGAATGTTTTGCGTTAGGTGATGCAGTTGGTTCCGGATTGTTATTTCCAGACTCCTCTTCCCATAATATGGATGGCTTAAAGAGCCGCTCCAAGAAGATGTTTGGAGGGATGGTGTCACGTTTTGCGCCGATGCGTGCCAACACGTGTGCTGCCTGGTTATTATCCCGGGCTACATGGTGGAATTCGAGTCCTTCGAACCGGGCTGACATTTTTAGGACAGCGTTTCGGTAGGCTGCCATTTTCGGATCCTTGGCGTCAAAGTCTCCATTTACTTGGGATATTGCGAGGTTTGAATCCCCGCGCACCTCTAGGCGTTGAATACCCATGGAGATTGCCATCCGGAGGGCATCTAGAAGGGCCTCGTATTCGGCTGCATTGTTGGAGTACGTGTACAATATTTGAAGCACGTATTGGACTATGTCTCCGGTTGGGGACGTCAAGACAATGCTAGCTCCCAAGCCAGCCAACATTTTGGAGCCGTCGAAATGCATGATCCAATTGGAGTATGCGCCGTACTCTTTAGGGAGTTCGGCTTCGGTCCATTCGGCGATGAAGTCAGCCAGAACTTGCGACTTGATAGCTCGTCGTGGTTTGTAGGTTATATCAAATGGTAAGAGCTCAGTGGCCCATTTTGCAATCCTGCCCGTCGCATCGCGATTGTTTATAATGTCGTTGAGAGGTACTTCGGAGGCCACCGTTATGGAACACTCTTGAAAGTAGTGTCGCAGCTTCTGGGATGACATGAACACCGCGTACGCTATCTTTTGATAGTGTGGGTACCGGGACTTTCATGGAGTTAAGACAGTGGATACGTAGTACACTGGTTTTTGAAGAGGGAATTTGTGCCCTTCTGTTTCTCGTTCGACGAAGAGTACCGCGCTGACAACTTGATGTGTTGCTGCGATATATAATAGCATTGGTTCGCCCAGGTTGGGCGCGGCCAAGACCGAATTTTTTGCCAATACGGCCTTTATTTCTTCGAGTCCGGCCGTGGCAGCATCCGTCCATTCGAAATGTTCGATGCACCGGAGGAGGCGATAGAGGGGCAATGCCTTCGTCCATTCGCATCCAGTTAGTTTTTGTATTTGCTTGAGGTATTTTGGGATATCCAATTGTGACAGAGCTTGGATCTTGGCTGGGTTTGCTTCAATTCCTCTATCGGATACAATGAAGCCCAAGAGCTTTCCGGCTGGTACGCCGAAAATGCATTTTTCCGGGTTGAGCTTAATGTCATATGCTCGGAGGTTGTCGAATGTCACCCTCAAGTCGTCTACTAGAGTTTCGACGTGTTTGGTCTTGACGACCACATCGTTTACGTATGCCTCTACTGTTTTGCCTATCTGGGTGGCCAGACATGTCTGAATCATGCGATGATATGTTTTGCGGGCGTTTTTGAGTCCGAAGGGCATTGTGTTGAAGCAGAATGGTCCGTATGGAGTATTAAATGCCGTTGCGGCCTGGTCCTTTTCCGCCATCTTTATTTGATGGTATCCGGAGTATGCGTCGAGGAAGCACAATGAATCGTGCCCTGCGGTAGCATCGATGATTTGGTCGATGCGAGCGAGAGGGAAGGGGTCCTTTGGACAGGCCTTGTTAAGGTCTTTGAAATCGACGCAAAGGCGCCAGGATTTGTCCTTTTTTGGTACCATTACCAGGTTGGCTAGCTAGTCCGGACGTTTGATATCTCTGATGAATCCGGCTTCTAAGAGTTTGGCTAGCTCTTCTCCCATTGCCTGTCTTTTGGGTTCGGAAAATCGCCGAAGAGCCTATTTGACTGGCTTGAATCCTTTTAGGATATTTAGGCTGTGCTCTGCCAGCCTGCGTGGGATTCCTGGCATGTCTGAAGGGTGCAAGGCGAAAATGTCCCAATTTTCCAGAAGGAATTCTCGTAGTGCGTCTTCTACATCAGGATTTAATTGTGCCCCAATGGAGGTCGTCTTTGTGGGGTCCGTTGGATGGACCTAGAATTTGAATATTTCGTCTGCTGGTTTAAAAGAGGTGGACTTAGACCTCTTATCGAGTATCATATCGTCCCTATCCACCGTGGAGCGCAGCGCAGTGAGTTCCTCTGCCGCTAGGGCTTCGGATAATGCCTCTAGGGCAAGTGCGGCTGTATTTTCAGGGCGGAGTGCTATATCTGGATCACTGACGAGAGTGATTATTCCATTGGGCCCGGGCATTTTGAGCTTCATGTACCCGTAATGGGGTATAGCTTGGAAGATTATGAATGCCTCTCGCCCTAACAAGGCGTGATATCCGCTGCCGAATGGGGCCACTTGGAACGTGACCTCTTCAGACCTATCGTTGTCCGGCGAGCCGAACACTACGTCTAGTGTGATTTTTCCTGTGCAGCATACTTCTCGACTAGGGATTATTCCCCTGAAGGTTGTGCTGCTTCGCTCAATGCGGCTCCAGTCAATTTCCATTTTTTGAAGAGTTTCCTCATAGATGAGGTTTAATCTGCTGCCGCCATCCATGAGTACCTTGGTAAGACGAAAGCCATCCACTATCGGACCGAGGACCAATGCGGCTGCTGCTCGAGCTGTTCGGACTTTAGGTTCGTCGCTGGCATTGAAGGTGATAGCTGTGTCGCTCCATGGATTCGTTGTTGCTACTTGGTAGACTTCGGCGAGGCTGCGGATTGTTCGCTTCCGCATGTTATTTGTTGCGAAAGTTTCGAAGACTCTTAATACCGTACTGGTACTGTTGGGCTGGTTGTCCGGGGCTAGAAAGCCTTCGCCACTTTTGGCCACCTACCGTAGTATCCAACATGCTCGAAGGCTATGTGTTGGAGTGGCGCCCTCCGTACTCTGGATTTTGCAGGGTCCGTTGAGCCATACCTCCAGTACGGTTCCGTGCCCTTTAGGGGGTTTTTGCTTTTTGGTTTTTAATCCAGGTACTTGAGTATGACGCACCCTTTTATTTCGGACTGGGGTTGTATTCAGGGCCGGATTGTCCCAAAACCTGGTTTCGGTTTTCCAGGCACTCTCCATCGCATAGTATTTTTGTACAATGGTCGCTAGGTCGGCGAAGCGTGTAACTTCACGACGACTTATGGCGTTTATGATTCCCTTGTCCGTGCAATTGTTGCAAAAAATTGAAATCGCGCCTTCTTCACGGCAGTCCTTTATCCTATTCATAACCAGGAGGAACCTGGCCCAGTAATGATGTACTGTTTCATCGCGATCTTGCTGTATTTGAGATAGATCGCTTATGTTTGGGTGGGCGGGTGGAATTAAGTTCGGAACCCCGCTCGATCTGAGGCTCAAAGGCCAAGAAGTTTCCGGATTTGGAAGCTTGGTTTGTTGGATGCCTTCCAACAAATCTGGTCCGATGCCTAACTTTAGGTTCAGTATTTGATTGACCTCCGTCCCTCCGCGGGAATCCGGCATGGAGGGATCGGGAATCCGGACATGGCTGGTTTTTAATATAGAAGAAGAGTCGCCGCATTGTTCCTCTACCACAACAATGTGGTGGGTAGCCTGGGGAGAGTTAATTTCTCTCAGATCAGTTTTAAGACCAATCTGGTCGTAGCCTGTAGTGACTCCCAGGGCAGCGATGCGATCCAAGAGCTCGTTTACGGAGGAGAGCTCCATCGGATCTAGATGCTCGGCGAATTCCGAGCTGACGTGAAGATCGCTTTTGATGACCTGAGAGGTCATCGTCGGAGCGGTGGCCGAACATGCGGTCATAAGAAAACCACCTAGCCGGATAGTTTGGCCGGCAGCCAAGGCTCCTTGACGACGGTGCCGTCTTTAAAGACGAGAAAAGGCATCCTTCCTGATTGCGACGACAAAGAGGAACTCTCAATGAAAGCACCAATGTCGGTGTCAAAACCGGCGGATCTCGGGTAGGGGGTCCCGAACTGTGCGTCTAGGCGGATGGTAACAGGAGACAAGGGACACGATGTTTTACCCAGGTTCGGGCTCTCTTGATGGAGGTAAAACCCTACGCCCTGCTTGATTACTATTGATGATGTGTGTTACAAGAGTAGATCTACCACGAGATCAAGGAGGCTAAACCCTAGAGGCTAGCCTATGGTATGATTGTTGTTCGTCCTACGGACTAAAGCCATCCGGTTTATATAGACACCGGAGAGGGCTAGGGTTACACAGAGTCGGTTACAATGGTAGGATATCTACATATCCGTATCGCCAAGCTTGCCTTCCACGCCAAGGAAAGTCCCATCCGGACACGGGACGAAGTCTTCAATCTTGTATCTTCATAGTCTTGGAGTCTAGCCGATGATGATAGTTCGGCTATCCGGACACTCCCTAGTCCAGGACTCCCTCACCTATTATTTCCGTTAAAATAGGAGATCATTGTTATCATGGCTTATGTGATATGCATGCTAGTGCTAGTGCAATAACCTTTTCCTTATATAAAGAAATTATGCATGATATTGCACCCATTGAGTTAGAAGGTATTGATGTTACAATTAAGCTTGCCAATAGAGATACTATTAAGCCATTTGGGATTGTTAGAGATGTTGAAGTCTTGTGTGAGATGATTTTCTTGTTCTTGGTTCCCCACAAGATGACTTTTGTCCCATTATATTTGGTAGACCCTTTTTGAATACTGTTAATGCTAGGATTGATTGCGAAAAGGATGTTGTTACAATTGGTCTGGGCGATATGTCTCATGAGTTTAATTTTGCTAAGTTTCATAGACAACCCCGTGATAAAGAATCACCTAGTAAGGATGAGATTATTGGTCTTGCTTCTATTGTCGTGCCTCCTACTGATCCGCTAGAACAATATTTGCTAGACCATTAAAATGATATGTTTATGAATGAAAGAAGGGAAATAGATGAAGTATTCCTTCAACAGGGTCCAATTCTGAAACACAACTTACCTATTGAAATCCTAGGGGATCCTCCTCCACCCAAGGGTGATCCCGTGTTTGAGCTCAAACCATTACCTGATAATCTTAAATATGCTTATCTTGATGAAAAGAAGATATATCTTGTTATTATTAGTCCTAAACTTTCAGAGCAAGAAGAGGAAATATTATTGAAAACTCTGAAGAAGCACCGTGCTGCTATTGGATATACTCTGGATGATCTTAAGGGCATTAGTCCCACTCTATGCCAACAGAAAATAAAATTGGAGAAAGATGCTAAACCAGTTAGAGATCCTCAACGACGATTAAATCCTATGATGAAAGAAGTGGTAAGAAAGGAGATACTAAAGCTCCTTGAGGCAGGTATAATTTATCCCGTTGCTGATAGTGATTGGGTAAGTCATGTCCATTGCGTCTCAAATAAGGGAGGTATTACTGCCATTCCTAATGATAAAGATGAATTGACCCCGCAAAGAATTATTACAGGTTATAGGATGGTAATTTATTTCCTTAAATTAAATATAGCTACAAATAAAGATCATTACCCTTTACCTTTTATTGATCAAATGCTAGAAAGACTATCCAAACATACACATTTGTGCTTGCTAGACGGTTATTCTGGTTTCTCTCAAATAACCGTGTCAGCGGAGGATCAATAAAAACCTACTTTTACTTGCCCTTTCGGTACTTTTGCTTATAGACGCATGCCTTTTGGTTTAAGTAGTGCACCTGCTACCTTTCAAAGATGCATGATGGCTATATTCTCTGACTTTTGTGAAAAGATTTGTGAGGTATTCATGGATGACTTCTCTGTTTATGGAACCTCTTTTGATGATTGCTTGAACAACCTTGATCGAGTTTTATAGAGATGTGAAGACACTAGTCTCGTCTTGAATTGGGAAAAGTGCCACTTTATGGTTAATGAATGAATTGTCTTGGGGCATAAAATTTCTGAAAGAGGTATTGAAGTTGATAAAGCTAAAGTTGATGCTATTGAAAAGATGACATGTCCCAAGGACATTAAAGGTATAAGAAGTTTCCTTGGTAATGCCGGTTTTTATAGGAGGTTCATTAAGGACTTTACTAAAATCTCTAGGCCTCTGACTAATTTATTGAAAAAGATATTCCTTTTGTCTTTGATGATGATTGTGTAGAAGCATTTGAAATACTTAAGAAAGCTTTTATCGCTGCACCTTGTCAGTGTACTAGAATAGGGGTACCCTAGTATCCCGAACTTGTGCACGGGCAGTTGCAGCGCCCCGTGGTTCCTTTGGAGCCATTCAAGAACAAAGTATTTAAGCCAAGGTGACAAGGCCCCAGCAAGAGGAGCTTGCCGGGAAGGCCAATCAAGGCACCACAAGGAACTTGCCGCGACGCGCCGTGCGTCCCGGCAAGGCCCGGTGAGCGACAAGCTTCCGGGCGCGGCAAGACAACGACCGCGGCAAGGCGCTTGTCGCAGCAAGCGGCCACTCTGTACCTACGCTCCAGCACATCCACCAACGTGTCGCCCTGGGGGCCTTTCCAGGCGCGCGTGGCGAGAGGCTGTGCAGCCAGCAGTGTGCGGTGGCATGCAACGCTGACAAGACTGCCATCATGGCGAGCGGTGGCGTCCCTGACGGTCCTTTTCTGCACTGTTTGGGCGACACGAACGGGCATTTAATGCCTTATCCCCTGCCGTCAGGGTTAGGTAGGATGCACTGTACAGGTAGCTATACCAACCACCCCTCTTTTTCCATTTTTACCCTTGTCTACTTTGCCACCTGTCGGTGACCCCTTGAGCATATAAAAGGAGGCCCATGTGCAATGTAGAGGGGGTTCGGTTCGAAACCAGAAAACACTCACACTCGGTCTCGTTAGCAGCTCGAGTGTACTGTAGCACTCAGCGCTCCTGAGCAAGAACTCAATACAATCAGACAAGCAGCAGTAGGAGTATTATCTCTCCGGAGAGCTCCGAAGCTGGGTAAACTGCTCGTGTGTTTCGCCTCGATCTACTCTTTGTGCGATCTCCGCCCCCCGCCGAACCGAAAGGGGCTCGGTCCACCGGCCCCATAGGTGTTCGTGGATCAGTTTCCCCGACATCTTTGGCGCACCAGGTAGGGGGCGTCGAGGTTGTGTGAACCTGATCCGGCGTTCACACGAGCCAGATCTTCTTCTTCATTGACATGCCACCGAAGAAGAAGACTTCGGCGGCAGCTGCTCCGTCCGCGTCGATCCCACCACAACCGGAGCAAACGAGTGGTGGGGTAGACGCTAGCGGAAGAACGGACATCGACGAGGGAGCTCACGGCGCTACGAGGTCCAAGGACAAGGCTGCACAGACCTCGGCGTCCGTACATGTTCCGTGCCCATCTCAGGAGGCGCAGGACCGACAGCTTCATGGTACTCGCAGTACCATACGTTTGTTGGGCCAATATCAAGCTGGTGGATCTCGGGGTGCTCAAGACCAGCATGCACGCCAACATGCTGGCACGAGCGAGGCACGGTCGCCTGGACAGGATACTGCTCCTTCTAACATAGTTAGGAGTCCGAGCATATCCCGCTCCGCGCACCGTTCGCTACTGCCACCCACTACTCCAGCAGAAGCTTTGGCACGAGCTCAACTGCTCCTGGATTACCCTCCAACGGAAGACAAGATTGACGGATGGAGGGCCACCATTCAAAGTCTCATCGGCTTCACCAACGGCGACACTCCGCGGCAGCCAAGTACATCGAGGCCGCGGCAGGACTTCCAGGCACGAGCCGGTGGCGACGAAACCGGTGGGGGTGCAACTACCATGCGCTCTCCACCCCGAAGGCCAAGATCGCCAACTCGCCGGATCCACCTCGACAACGACTCTACCGCGTCATCGGATCCACGAGCTCGTCGCGATCAGCGCCAAGTTCTTCACGAACGACAGCAAGAAGACGCTCGTACTCGCATCGAGCGCCGAAGAGAAGCGCGGCATCAATCAGACCAGCACGCTGGGCCTTCTGTCGACATGCATGCGCCAGGGGAACCAGGCGACTTGCCGTACGCGGTAGGTTGCCCTGCGTTCACTCGTGAGTTGCGGCAAGTCCAGTGGCCCAGCATGAAGAATTTCAAGCCAGACATGCCAGAGAAGTACGACGGCAAGTCGCATCCGTCGGAGTTCCTCAGCATCTACACCATCGCGGTGCAAGCTGCCGGGGGACGGGACGACAAGATCCTTGCCAACTACCTCCCGCTGGTGCTCAGACCCAATGTCAGATCCTGGCTCATGCACTTGCCGGACAACTCCATATCCTCCTGGGCAGAGCTATGCCATCAGTTTGTCGATGCCGTTACAGGCGGCCACAAGCCTCATGGCCAAGAAAGCGATCTTCATCTGCTCGCCCAGAAGGAAGGGAAGCCCCTACGCAAGTACATTCAGAGATT
Source organism: Triticum aestivum (assembly GCF_018294505.1). Taxonomy (NCBI): domain Eukaryota; kingdom Viridiplantae; phylum Streptophyta; class Magnoliopsida; order Poales; family Poaceae; genus Triticum; species Triticum aestivum. The sequence continues at coordinate 293,549,274 of NC_057801.1, forward strand.
CAGCTGTGTACAACACAACATCCCAGATGTCCACCCTGCCGCGGTAATCAACGTGTTCCATCAGAACGTGCGAAACCGCAGAATGCGGGAGGAGATGGCGATGTGCAAGATCAGAGACGTCAGTGAGCTCTATGCCTTGGCCGACAAGTGTGCACGTGCGGAGGAATGGAGGAAACTCCCCGGAGAGAATATAGGAGCAGAAGGATCTGATAGTGAGGAGACTGCCCCGGCAAGGAAAAACCGGCGGCGGGACAACAGAAAGAAGAAAGGCAAAGAGGTGCTAGTCGTTGAGCAGTCCGGCAAGAAAGCCAATGCTGGTAGCTCCAGCAAGGAGATTGCCGCGGGCACCAGCCACCAGGCTGTGGCAGTCGCCGACAAGCAGGACAGCACCAACAAGCAGTACTGCGAGATCCACCGCACCAAGGGCCATGACCTCCAGAGCTACAAGAAGGTCGAGCAGCTTGTCGAGCAGCAAAAGGCTGAATACGAGCGACGCGACAGGGAGAAAGCCCAGGAAGGTGCTGGAGGAGCTGACAAGAAGCATCCCGGCCGAGGAGGACGCCGCGGCAAGGCCAAGCAGCGGCAAGGAGACAGACCTCCCCACGGCCGCGCCAAGGATGAAGATGACGACGACGATGAAAATATGGATGATGACGAGGCCGATGAGCAGGAGTTCTAGAAATCCACAGAGGTCCTATGCGTTGACGGCGGTGCTTCTCTGCATACTTCGCACCGCCAGCTCAAGCAGTGGGTGCGAGAAGTCAATGCGGCAGAACCACCCATCGAGTCACGCAAGCCTCTGAAATGGTCCAGCACGCCTATCATCTTTCATATTGAGGACCACCCTGATCACATAACTGCGGTCGGGAGCTTGCCAATGTTGGTTTCACCAACTATCCGCAACCTCAAGGTAACTAAGATGCTGGTTGACGGCGGGGCCGGCTTGAACCTGATCTCCTCCGCGGTACTCCAGAAACTCCAGATCCCTAATAGCGAGCTCGAAGAGACCGGCACGTTCCAAGGAATCAATCCGGGAAGGAGCAAGCCGAAGGGAAAGATCACGTTGCCGGTAACATTTGGCAGCGAGTTGAACTTCAGGACTGAGAGGGTCACTTTTGACGTTGCTGATTTTCCATTACCATACAATGGGATACTCGGCCGTCCAGCACTCGCCAAATTCATGGCAGCCTCTCACTATGCATACAACGTACTGAAGATGCCAGGCCCGATAAGTGTCATCTCTGTCCCTGGCGACAAGAAGGATGCCCTTAGCTGCGCCGACAAGATCTACCGGGAAGCAGCAGCTGCAACAGATCGCAAGCCACTTGCCGCTGAAGCTCTCGGGGCGAAGAAGAAGACCAAGTCCGGCAAGAGTTCTGATGCCCACTCCGGCAAGCGCACCTCTTCGGAGTGCTGCGCTACCGTCGAGGACGAACCATCGAGCTCCACCGGCAAGTGTAAGAAGACAATGGCAGCCCCACCAGAGACCAAGAAGGTGTCCGCCAAGGAGGACGGCACTGGTGGTACCTTCACCATCAGTGCCACTCTCGACCCTAAATAGGAAAGCGCGCTCGTTGCTTTCCTGCGGGCGAACGTCGACGTGTTTGCGTGGCAACCGTCTGACATCCCCGGTGTTCCCAGGAAAGTAATCAAGCACCATCTTGCCGTCTGTCCTCATGCGCGGCCCGTCAAGCAGAAAGTCAGGAAACAGGAAGTGGAGCGCCAAGAATTCATTGCAGAAGAAATCAAGAAATTGGAAGCAACAGGCCTTGTCAGAGGAGTGCTCCATCCTACGTGGTTGGCCAACCCTGTACTCATGCGCAAGGCAAATGGGAAATGGAGGCTTTGTATCGACTTTACCGCTGTCAATAAAGCTTGTCCCAAAGACCCATTTCCCTTGCCGCGCATCGACCAGATTGTTGACTCCACAGCCGGATGTGACTTGCTTTCATTTCTTGATGCATACTCAGGATACCATCAGATCTTCATGGCAGAAAAGGATGAGGAGAAGACCGCATTCATCACCCCATGTGGCACATACTGTTTCGTACGGATGCCCTTCGGTTTAAAGAATGCTGGTTCGACATTTGCAAGAGTAGTCCATCACGCTTTTGAGCCACAGATGCACAGAAAATGTGGAAGCCTACATGGATGACATAGTGGTCAAGAGCAAGGACAGGGCAACCCTGATTCAAGATTTATATGAAACCTTTACAAATCTGCGCAAGATCAACCTCAAGCTTAACCCCGAGAAGTGTGTGTTTGGAGTCCCGTCCGGCAAGCTTCTCGGGTTCTTCGTGTCTCAGCGAGGAATTGAAGCCAATCCCGACAAGATCAAGGCCATTGAGCCGATTGAAGCACCAAAGCGCATCAAGGATGTATGAAGACTTGCCGGTTGCGTGGCTGCTCTCAGCAGGTTTATCTCTAGATCTGCTGAGCGCGCCCTGCCATTTTTCAAAATATTGAAAAAGGCAGGTCCAATGAAATGGACTCCGAAAGCGGAGGCTGCGCTGCAGCACTTGAAGAGATACCTGTCCTCCACTCCAACACTTGTCGCACCTAAGCCACAAGAGAAGTTGCTGCTATATATAGCGGCAACCAATCAAGTGGTTAGTGCTGCGTTAGTAGCGGAGAGGGAGGCGGATGATGAGCCAGCAACCATGGCAGATGCATCCAGCGACAAGAAGGGGACTTCACCGGCAAGCTCTGGTCCCGACAAAAATGGAACTGCGCAAGAGCGTGATTAGATGCAGAAAAGAATGGTGCAGCGCCCAATTTACTTTGTCAGTTCCCTTCTACAGGGAGCTAGATCAAGATACTCTGGTGTGCAGAAATTGCTTTTCGGCCTTCTCATGGCCTCGAGAAAGCTGCGCCATTACTACCAAGCACATGAGATCACAATCGTCACTCGTTTTCCGCTGAAGAGGATACTGCAGAATCCAGAAGCAACAGGCAGGATTGTCGAGTGGGCACTGGAACTGTCGAGCTTTGGCCTTAAGTTTGAGAGCACTTCAACTATCCAAAGAAGAGCATTGGCAGAATTCATAGCAGAATAGACACCAACACAAGATGAAGAAGTTCCATAAACGAGCATCCCCGTCAAGGAAGCAAGCAAAGAGTGGATGATGTACTTTGATGGTGCCTTCTCGCTGCAAGGTGCCGGTGCGGGCGTACTGCTTGTCGCACCCACCGGAGAGCACCTCCAGTACGTAGTCCAGATGCACTTTCCCAAGGAGCAAGCAACAAACAATACTGCAGAGTATGAAGGTTTGCTTGCCGGTCTCAGGATCGCAGCAGACCTTGGGATCAAGAAGCTCATTGTCAGGGGTGACTCACAACTTGTCGTCCGCCAAGTAAACAAGAATTATCAGAGTCCATTGATGGAAGCTTACATTGATGAAGTGAGAAAGCTAGAAGAGCGCTTTGACGGCCTATAGATGTAACATGTTCCAAGAGCTCAGAACGACATTGCCGATGGCCTGTCAAAGTGCGCCGCACTTAAGTTACCTGTGGAACCAGGGATCTTTGTGCTCAAGCTGACTCAACCATCCGTAACACCATCAATTGGACAGGGCAAAAAGAGGAAGTTGATTTCTGATGACTATTTTCCGGCAGAGCTCCCCGAAGCCGCCGCCAAGAAGGTCCTCAAAATCAACACCAAGGATGTTGAGGAGCAGTCTGCTCCGGCAAGCCTTAGTGCTTGTTCCGTTGAAGCAGGCGCTCCCGACAAGTTTTGCTCCGGCAAGCTTGCCGGGGAACATCAAGCTCCGTCAGAGCCACAAGTTCTCGCCATAGAAGCGGATGTTCCCACAGCAGCAGATGTGCCTTTAGTCCTTGTTGTCGAGCCACAAGCTCCAGCATGGGCACAGCAAATTGTCCATTTCCTTCAGACAGGAGAACTTCCCGAAGAGCAAGAAGAAGTGGAAAGAGTAGCTCGGCAGTCAAGTATGTACCAGTTTGTCGACAACACACTGTATAGAAGAAGACTCAATAGGGTAAAATTGAAGTGTATTGACCGGGAAGACGGACAAAAGCTGTTGGCAGAGATACATGGAGGCATATGTGGTCATCACATTGGCACAAGAGCACTTGCCGGCAAAGCATTCTGGCAAGGTTTCTTTTGGCCGACAGCCCTCCAGGATGCAACTGCACAAGTAACCAAGTGTGAAGCGTGCCAGTTCCATTCCAAGAAGATACACCAGCCAGCTCAAGCTCTCCAGACGATCCCTTTATCCTGGCCATTTTTGGTCTGGGGGCTCGACATCCTCGGCCCCTTTCCCCGAGCTATCGGGGGCTTTGAGTACTTGTACGTTGCAATCGACAAGTTCACAAAGTGGCCGGAAGTGGAAGCAGTGAGGAAGGTGACAGCACAGTCAGCAGTCAAGTTCTTCAGGTCGATTGTTTGCCGCTTCGGGATCCCTAACAGGATCATCACCGACAACGGCACACAATTCACGAGCCGCACCTTCATGCAGTACGTCCAAGATCTTGGCGCCAAGGTCTGCTTCGCTTCTGTTGCTCATCCGAGAAGCAACGGTCAAGCAGAGAGGGCAAATACTGAAGTGCTGCGCGGGCTCAAGACCAGAACTTTCGACAGGCTGCACAAGTGCAGAAAGAACTGGATCGAGGAGCTGCCGGTGGTTCTTTGGTCGATCAGGACGACGCCAAATCGAGCCACTGGCCAGACACCTTTCGCTCTAGTCTATGGAGCAGAGGCAGTTCTCCCCACGGAACTTGTATACGGGTCACCTCGAGTGCTCGCTTATGATGAGCTTGAGCAAGAGCAGCTGCGACAAGATGATGCGCTGCTCCTTGAGGAAGACCGTCTTCAGGCCGCTGTACGAGCTGCTCGATACTAGCAAGCTTTGTGCCGCTACCATAGCCGCAAAGTTAGTGCCAGAAGTCTCGAGGAAGGCGACCTTGTTTTCGGCGCGTTCAATCCGCCAAGAATTCCAACAAGTTGACGCCAAAGTGGGAAGGCCCTTATCGGGTGAAACGAGTCACTAGGCCTGGCGCTGTCCACCTTGAGACCGAAGATGGCATTCCGGTGAGCAACTCCTGGAACATTGAGCATCTTCGTAAGTTTTACCCATAGGGCGCGGTTGCCGGAACCTGTTCCGGCAACCACCTTTTGTGCAAGTCTTGCCGATGTTGCATGTAATCATTTGTACAAAGCCGGGCGCAGACCCTGTGCATAAGTAAAACTCATGTGCTCCGCACATCTTGTCAATATCATGCTTTCTACTTTATTTTTGCATGCCTTATCTGACACTTTGTGTAGCACCTACCCCCGGTAAGCAATAACGAGCCGTAAGGCTCCATATCTTTATTTTCTCTTCTTTCTCTTTCTCAAAGGAAAGGAAGGTTCCCTCGCACACAAGTTTGCCAGGGGGAAAGGAGAAGATAATGGTGTGGACCAGGCATCGTTCAAGGAAGTTTCGCCTTACCGGAAAGCAAACGACAGAAAAGCTAAGTTGCTAGAGTTTGAGCAATCAGTTTTAATTTTTTAAGTTATCTTCCTCGAACGACCGTGCTTTGTATGGAAAACCTGTGCGCGGAGGAACCAACTCGTAGCTAGTTGCGCCCTTACTTTGTTTCGAGTCCGCTCAGCAACTTAAGTGAGCTGCGACTAGTTGCGACAAGGTTTCTTGTCGGTAGCGGCACCGCCAGCAGGATGCTGATGTCCCGCACGCAGCGCTCGTGGCCCAGGTGCCTGCACCGACAAGTTCCCTAAAAGCGTAGGGCAAAAACATACAAAGGAAGGGATCAAGTAAAGGAAATAACACAGCAATCTCTACCCAAAATAGAGTTATATTACAAGATAGCTTGTCGCAGCTGTAATAGATTGTTCTCATGATATGACTAGCAATGACAAAGAGAAAGAGAAAACGAGCGGCCTAATCTATGCGATCGCCCTCAAACCTCTTGATCCCGCTCACCCTATCGACAATGGGTGCGACAAGGGTCTTGAGCACTTCCAGATCAGCATCCGGCGGCAAGGACTTGAGAACGTTGGCGAAGTTGAGGCCTGGGTTGCGGAAGGCCACCTTCATCAGCACCTTATGGAGAGCTCCTGCGCAGATCTTGTGCGACTCGTCGGCCAGCTGCTTTGGGATCTTCTCCCGGAGTCGCTGGAGGGCCGTCGCCACGCCTTTGAAGAACAAGCTGAGCTTGGCGCTGGGTTGGAGGTGCTCGCCGGACGAGTACCCGAGATCCTCCATCCCGAGCTGCGCGAGCTCCCCATCGATGGCGGTGGCAAGATCCACAAGACCCTCGGTCCAGTGCTCCACAGTCTCCCTGAAAGCGTCGTGGGCGGCAGCAGCACTCGCCAGCAGCGCCTCGTCGACCTTGATCTTCTCCGACAAGGCCACCTCCCGCTCCCTGGCGCCGTCCAGCGTCTGAGTCAAAGTAGCCAACTTCAACTCGAGATCTGCATTGGAATCCTTGGCGGCGCTGAGCTCCTTGGTCCTCTCAGCGAGAAGACCCTGCAGCTCACCATGAGCGGCAGCGTCCTTCTCGCGCTCACGCTTGAGCACGGAAAGCTCCTCGCCGCTCGCTTTGAGATCGGTCTCCAGCTGCGCCACCTTCATCTCCAGCTCCTTCTTGGAGGCCTCGGCAGCTGCGGCAGCATCTTTCGCTTCCTTGAGAGCCCCGCCAATTGCTTGCTCGTGCGCGACAAGCTCCTCCTCATGGCTGCCAAGATTGACCTTGCGCTGTGCCAACTCTCCCTCCTGCGCAAATAGATTTTCGGCGACAAGCCGCTGTTGCTCTTCAACTTCAGCCTTCGCGAGGAGGAAGGCTTTTCGCTCCTCGGCAACTTGCTCCTGCTCCTTTGCCAGAGACCGGAGAGCTTCCTACCTGAGACTCCGGAGCTCCTCCGCGCACTTCTCAATATCCACTCCCGCCCTCGCGACAAGTGCTTCTCGGGACGCCAGCTTGGCTTGTCGGGCGCGGTAGAGCGACAGCAGCTTCCGCAGCAGCCGCTCCTCCTCAGACTCGTCGCTGCTGCTACATGGCGCGTCAACCAGCATCAGCCCAGTGGAGGCGAGCACCTCTTCGTCAAAAGTTTCTCCTTCGACCGGCGCCCTGGAGCTCGACGCCCAGGGGAGCTTGATGAAGACGCCATCGCCGGCCTACAAATAGGAGCCGGGCTGGGGCTCTTCAGAGCCTGGCGCTGCAGCAGCGGCAGAGGGATCGGCGGTCAGTGCAGCGCCTGGCGCTCCTGCGGCCTCGGGGCCGTTAGTGCGGTCGCCGGATTCCTCGCCAGCTTCTGTGGCGGCAACCTTGGCGGCCTCTTCGCCGGCGGGATCATCAGCACCGGCCTCTTCTTTGGTGGCAGCGGCGTCGTCATTGTTGCCGCGCGCGTTCTCCTCGCCGGTAGCCTCGGTTTCCATCGGCTCCGTGGCAGGTGGATCTGACGACCGAAGAGGGGAGAAAGGTCAAGCGAATATTCAAAAAGAAAATCAGAAGAAGAAGAATCCAAGAGAAGTTTTCAAGCAAGAGGATTACCTGTATCTGCAGTCGTGGTCATAACCACCGGAGGATCGCTGGTGCTATCCCTTGCCGGAGAGCTGTCCCTTGCCGAAGAATTCTCCCTTGCCGGAGAACGCTCCCTTGCTTGGGAATCCTCCCTTGGCGGTGTAGTCAAAGCAGATGGCACTTCGAGAGCGGCTTCCGGGCTCTCCTGGTGAGGCTGCTCTGCTACTGCATGAACCAGCACTCGGATATCAGCAAAGGAAGAGCACCCATTCACGCCCGAAAGCAGGAAGTAAACTATGTACTTACGTGGAGGGTTGCGCTGGGGGCTGCTTTGAGGAATGGTTGCCGGGTCCGACAAGGTGGTCTCGGACATGTCCTCTGCCGTCGCGGTGGGGTCGTCCTCGATGACAATCACCGGGGCCTTGGCTCTCTTCGCTGCTGTCTGGGCCAGCGTCCTGAAAAGGAATAGGTTCAGAGTAAAAGCAAGTCAGATACAAGACAAAGCAACAAAATTGAAGAACTATAAGAATAGCAAGGAATATTACTCTTCTTCTTCCTCGTCGGAGCTGAGCGCGGAGAGATCAAAGTCCGGCTCGCCTCCGGTGCGACGAGGCGGAGGAGTAGGTTCCCTTGCTCGCTTCGCAGGAGCAGTAGCGGCGGACCGGGAAGACCCCGCTCCAGTTGCCGCCGCGGCGTGAGGCGCTCCCGCAGCAACGGTGCTTGCCGCGGTAGAGCATGTCGCGCGGCTCGGCGGCTGTTGGCTCGTCTCCTGCCCCGCTACGTCTGCGGCCTTGCGGAGACGCCTTCTTCGCGGGGCTGGGGGCTCCGCCTGCGGCGGGCTGTCTGAAGGTTCGGGCCCGACGAGCTCTCCCTCGCCGGGCTCGTTCGGCTCAGCTTTAGGCCCGGCAAGCTCTTCCTCGCCGACGAACTCCTCGTGCTTGGCAAGGCTTGCCGCCTCTGCTACCTCTGCCTCCTCCACGGTGAACCCAAACTCAGCCGCGGCAGCGGCTGCCGCCGCCTCCTCCAGCCTGGTGGCGATGCGCTGCATCTCATCATCGGTGGTGTCGCGGGTGAGGCTCTTCTGTTCATCAGCGCGGACCGGCACTTCTATCAAGCCGTCAAAGAAATCCCGCACGGCGTCATCTGCAGGATCTTGCCAAGTCGGGACGATGCCTTGCGAGTCGCACAGCGGCATCATTGCGCGGATGCGGTCGAGCGAGGAGTTGTTGCACAACGGAACGACCATCCTCGGCAACATGAATGGATGTTGAGGATCGCGCTTGAATAGCTCCAGGAGCATCGCATCCAGCTCCAGAACGGTGAAGTTGAAGTTGAGGCCCGGGCGCAGCCTCATGATATCCGCCGAGTTCTGGAACTCCCAGGCGGGTCTCCCCCTCTCTTGCAGGGGGCGATGCGGCGACGAAGGAAATCTGCGCCAACGGCGCCTACGGTGAGCCCGGCAAGCCTGAGGCGAAGGATCCGGGTGACGGCAATCTTCAGCCTGTCGTCTTCCGGGGCAACGTTGCTCCAATCATTGCCGCGCGCTATTGGGGCTTGTCGCAGGGCAGTAAATGGCTGCGGGTTCTCCTCGACGTTCCAGCACCACTCTGCTCTCCATTCCTCCCACTTGCTGTGGAGCTCCCCCTCCAGATAGGCTTCCTTCTTGCCGACTCTCGAGATCCAAGCAATTCCGCCGGCAAGGGGCTCCCCTCTCTCAACCCGGGGCATAAAGAAGTGGCGAAAAAGGGCTACGTTTGGATGGACTCCGACAAAGTTTTCGCACAGATGTGCGAAAACTGCCATGGTCAGAACGGCGTTGGGGGTGAAGTCAAGGAGGCGGAACCCGTAGGTGTTCATGATATCACAGAAGAATTCAGAAAAGGGCGGGCAGAACCCGCAGTAGAAGAACAACACGAAGAAGGGATATCCGTTCAGAGCTAGTCTCGAAGCGGCAGCCGGCAGTACCTTCGTGCGCCGATGCGCTCGCGTCTCCGTTGACCAGAAGAGATGGTAGTACTCCCTCAGCTCCTTTGCGTCAAGCTGAGGAGGGAAGATGGCCCGCTCCTTTTGCAGCGCTGCGAGCCGCTGCGCCTCGGCCGACTTCACGCCCTTCCCCTTGTCGGCTTTCGGAGCCATGGCGGAGGTGGTGGGGGAGATCGACGGCGTTGGTGGTGCTGGTGGCAATGGGGGTGCGGAACGCTGCTTTCGGCTTCAGGAAGAAGGGGGGAGCGGCGGAGATTTGTGAAAATGGAGTAGCAACCGGCGAGATGGGCGAACTGCCCCTGTTTCCCCTGCTTATAGAGGGAGGGGGCGGACGTTTCTTCCTTCCGAATAAAGAAACCACCCACGATCTCTCCCACGACGCCGCATTCGACGCGTGCCGTTGGGGGAGGGCGCGGTGGATACGGAGTAAGATACGGCGTGACCCAGGCCGCGCGTGCCCGTGCCCTGTTCTGGGCCTGGCCCAAAAGCGCTCGGCACCGTGTGTGGCCCAGGCCCGGGGGCTCCTATCGGTGTACTAGAATAGGGGTACCCTAGTATCCCGAACTTGTGCACGGGCAGTTGCAGCGCCCCGCGGCAAGGCTTGCCGGGTGACCGCCAAGGTCCTCCGTGGTTCCTTTGGAGCCATTCAAGATCAAAGTATTTAAGCCAAGGAGACAAGGCCCCGGCAAGAGGAGCTTGCCAGGAAGGCCAATCAAGGCATCACAAGGAACTTGCCGCGACGCGCCGCCCGTCCCGGCAAGGCCCGGTGAGCGACAAGCTTCCGGGCGCGGCAAGACAACGACCGCGGCAAGGCGCTTGTCGCGGCAAGCGGCCACTCTGTACCTACGCTCCAGCACATCGACCAACGTGTCGCCCTGGGGGCCTTTCCAAGCGCGCGTGGCGAGAGGCTGTGCAGCCAGCGGTGCGCGGTGGCATGCGACGCTGACAAGACTGCCATCATGGCGAGCGGTGGCGTCCCTGACGGTCCTTTTCTGCACTGTTTGGGCGACACGGACGGGCATTTAACGCCCTTGTCCCCTGCCGTCAGGGTTAGGTAGGATGCACTATACAGGTAGCTGTACCAACCACCCCTCTTTTTCCATTTTTACCCTTGTCTACTTTGCCACCTGTCGGTGACCCCTTGAGCATATAAAAGGAGGCCCATGCGCAACGTAGAGGGGGTTCGGTTCGAAACCAGAAAACACTCACGCTCGGTCTTGTTAGCAGCTCGAGTGTACTGTAGCACTCAGCGCTCCTGAGCAAGAACTTAATACAATTAGACAAGCAGCAGTAGGAGTATTATCTCTCCGGAGAGCTCCGAAGCTGGGTAAACTGCTCGTGTGTTTCGCCTCGATCTGCTCTTTGTGCGATCTCCGCCCCCCGCCGAACCGAAAGGGGCTCGGTCCGCCAGCCCCATAGGTGTTCGTGGATCAGTTTCCCCGACACACCTGTTGTTCAACCACCTGATTGGAATTTACCCTTTGAAATTATGTGTGATGCTAGTGATTATGTTGTAGGTGCTTTTCTAGGGTAAAGGGTTGATAAGAAATTGAATGTTATCCAGTATGATAGTAAAACCATTGACACTACCCAAAGAAATTATGCTACTACTCAAAAAGAATTCTTAGCAGTTGTATTTGCTTGTGATAAGTTTAGACCTTATATTGTTGATTTTAAAGTTACTATTCATAGTGATCATGCTCCTATTAAATATCTTATGGAAAAGAAAGATTCTAAACCTAGACTTATTAGATGGGTTCTCTTGCTCCAAGAATTTGATTTGCATATTATTGATAGAAAGGGAGATCAGAACCCCGTTGCAGACAACTTGTCTAGGTTAGAGAATGTTCTTGATGACCCACTACCTATTGATGATAGCTTTCCAGATGAACAGTTAGCGGTCATTAGTGCTTCTCGTACTGCTCCATGGTATGCTGATTATGCTAATTACATTGTTGCTAAATTTATGCCACCTAGTTTCACATACCAGCAAAAGAAAAAGTTATTTTATGATTTAAGACATTACTTCTGGGATGACCCACACCTTTACAAAGAAGGAGTATATAGTGTTATTAGACATTGTGTACCTGAGCATGAACAGGAACAGATCCTACGCAAGTGTCACTCCGAACCGTATGGAGGACACCACGCTGGAGATAGAACTGCACATAAGGTATTGCAATCCGGTTTTTATTGGCCTACTCTCTTCAAAGATGCTCGTAAGTTTATCTTGTCTTGTGATGAATGTCAAAGAATTGGTAATATTAGTAGACGTCAAGAAATGCCTATGAATTATTCCCTTGTTATTGAACCATTTGATGTTTGGGGCTTTGATTATATGGGACCTTTTCCTGCCTCTAATGGATATACACATATTTTAGTTGTTGTTGATTATGTTACTAAGTGGGTAGAAGCTATTCCCACTAGTAGTGCTAATCATAACACCTCTATTAAGATGCTTAAAGAAGTTCTTTTTCCGAGGTTTGGAGTCCCTAGATATCTTATGACTGATGGTGGTTCACATTTTATTCATGGTGCTTTTCGTAAGATTCTTACTAAGTATGATGTTAATCATAGAATTACATCTCCTTATGACCCACAGTCTAGTGGTCAAGTAGAGTTGAGTAATAGAGAGCTCAAATTAATTTTGCAAAAGACTGTGAATAGATCTAGAAAGAATTGGTCCAAGAAACTTGATGATGCATTATGGGCCTATAGAACTGCATATAAAAATCCTATGGGTATGTCTCCGTATAAGATGGTTTATGGAAAAGCATGTCACTTACCTCTCAAACTTGAACATAAGGCATATTGGGCTATTAAAGAGCTCAACTATGACTTCAAACTTGCCGGTGAGAAGAGGTTATTTGATATTAGCTCACTTGATGAATGGAGAACCGAAGCCTATGAGAATGCCAAGCTGTTCAAAGAAAAAGTTAAAAGATGGCATGACAAAAGGATACAAAAGCGTGAGTTTAACGTAGGTGATTATGTGTTGCTATTAAACTCTCGTTTAAGATTTTTTGCAGGAAAACTTCTCTCTAAGTGGGAAGGCCCTTACGTTATCGAGGAGGTCTATCGTTCCGGTGCCATGAAAATCAACTACTTCGAAGGCACAAGTCCGAGGGTGGTGACCGGTCAAAGAATCAAACATTATATCTCATGTAATCCTATAAATGTTGAAACTAATATTATTGAAACCGTAATCCCAGAGGAATACATAAGGGACACTTTCCAGAACGTTTCAGACTCCGAAAAGGAATAGGTATGAGGTACGGTAAGTAAACCGACTCCAAAACAATTCTAATGGCAATTTTTCTCCGCTTTGGAATATTTAAGAATTTTGGAAAGCAAGAAGTAAACCGAGAAGGACACAAGGCCTCCACGAGGGTGGAGGGCGCCCCCCCTACTAGGCACGCTCCCTGTCTCGTGGGCACCTCGTGTGCCTCCCGGACTCCATTTTCTTGCATGTTACTTCTTTTGGTCGGTAATCGCCTGAAGGTTTTGATCACCGTATCACGCAAAAATCTTCTGTTTTTGTTTCGAGCTATTTGTACCGCAGGTTAGAGCAATATGTCATCCCAGGATTCGGAGGCAGAAAGCTATGTGGTTGATTTCCTTGCAAACCCTAAGGTCTATGGGGACTTGGAGCATGGTGGCTGGACCACTGAGGAAGAGGAAGACTATGAGCCTAAGGGAAAGGAGCAGACGAGCTCAGACAAAGATGAAGCCCCATTACCTCAACCTGGTGACATGCATGTGGAGTTTAAAAAGTCAAGCCTCCATAAGAGAGCAAAGAAGCCAAAAATCGAGTTTATCCCTTTTCGTCTCTTCCAAGAAAACAAGCAGGAACTATGCAGAAGGATATTAAGTCTTGAGCGGGATATTGATGATCTAAAGGAGCAAAATGTTGTCCTCAAGCATAAATTGAGGAACAAGCCTACATCATCAACAACTCCTTCTTCGCCACCTTCGAGGACATAATTACATGGGTATGGGAACTCCCCTTGGCAACTGCCAAGCTTGGGGGAGGTGCCTCGGTATCGTATCACCATCATACCCCTATCTTTACCGTTTTACTTAGTTCGATCCCTTTTAGTAATATCTTGATCTAGTAGATTGAAGTTTTGGTATGAATTAGTTTTGAGTTTTGCTTTGTGCTATCTTTATGTAATCGAGTCCGTGAGCTATCTATAACAAAAATTAGTGTTGAGTCAAGGGCTTTGCTATCTTGCTATGATCTTGAGAAAGTAGAAAGAATAAAAAGAAATAAAAGAGTTCATATTGATCTTATGGATAGTAATGACTTCACATATAAAGAGTCTGATGCATAAAAGTTGTTGAGAGTTGACAAACGTAGTTTTGGTCATTGTTGCATTTAATAGGAAGTAATAAAGAAAGAGAGGTTTTCACATATAAATATACTATCTTGGACTTCTCTTCATGATTTGAGCACTCATTAAGTATGACATGCTAAAGAGTTGATGTTGGACAAGGAAGACAACATAATGGTTTATGTTTTCTCACATCTCAGTTGAAGTATATTGTCATGGATCTTCCAAACATGTTGAGCTTGCCTTTCCCCCTCATGCTAGCCAAATTCCTTGCACCAAGTAGAGATACTACTTGTGCTTCCAAATATCCTTAAACCCAGTTTTTCCATGAGAGTCCACCATACCTACCTATGGATTTAGTAAGATCCTTCAAGTATGTTGTCATGTTGCAAGCAATAAAAATTGCTCTCTAAATATGTATGACTTATTAGGGCGGAGAAAATAATCTTTATACGATCATGTGATATGGAAGTAATAAAAGCGACGGACTGCATAATAAAGGTTCATATCACAAGTGGCAATATAAAGTGACATTCTTTTCTATTAAGATTTTGTGCATCAAACCCTAAAAGCATATGACAACCTCTGCTTCCCTCTGCGAAGGGCCTATCTTTTACTTTATGTCTTTACTTTATGCAAGAGTTAAGGTGATCTTCACCTTTCCTTTTTTTCATTTTATCCTTTGGCAAGCACCTCATGTTGGAAAGATCCTGATATATATATGCAATTGGATGTAAGTTACCATGAACTATTATTGTTGACATCACCCAAAGGTCACTACGTCGGGAGGCAACAAAATAAGCCCCTGTCTTTCTCAGTGTCCGATTAAAACTTCATAACCATACGTATTGCATGAGTGTTAGCAATTGTAGAAGACTATATGATAGTTGAGTATGTGGACTTGCTGAAAAGCTCTATTCTTGACTCTTTCTAATTTATGATCAATTGCAATTGCTTCAATGACTGAGATTATAGTTTGTTAGTTCTCAATGAAGTTTATCCGGATTGTCAATCCGGGGCGGATGATCCTCCTTGCTCAACAAGATGGGTTGCTCGGACCACCGTAAGTAATGTGGCACTACCGGTTCAACAGCATTGACTGCCCTTTTCTGAAGCTTCTGATCTCGCTTACATTGGCTAGTGGTGAACACATGATACTGCCTGCCATTCAACTGCTTGGGTGACTTTGATAACCTGATTGCTGCTGATTCCCTTGATTATTCTGTTGGCCATTACCACCTTGGTTATGCTCGTTGCCCTGATTATTCTGAAATCTAGAGCTGGAACCGCCTCCACCATGAAAACCTGGACCTGAACCGCCCGAAGGACCCTGATCATACCGGAAAATATCGGAATTCTTGAACTCCTTCATGATATACCAATCTTTCCATAGATGTGTGGAAGGGGCCTCCTTGGTCCCGTGCTTGGGACAGGGCTGGTTCATCAAACGTTCTAGATTCATCCCTCCATCGCGCTGGGGTGGTTTAACTTTACGACGCTGCATATTAGTGTTAGCCACAAGATCTGAATGATCCGCCTTGAGCTTACCATTATTCCCATGTCCTCCTTGGTTCTGATGCTGTCCCTTTGCACCGCCGTTCTTATTTCCCTTCTCCGGTTTCTCCTCATCAGAATCGGGATCCTTGGTATTATCAGAATCGGCATACTTGACCAAGGCTGCCATAAGGGTTCCCATGTCATTGCAGTGGCGCTTGAGTCCTCCCAACTTCATCTTCAGCGACTTAAACCGGCAATTATGCTCCAGCGTTATGATTGCTTGACCAGCGTTAATCCAGTCAGACGAATGCAAAACCTCTGAAACCCGGCGTACCCAGTGAGTTGTTGACTCGTTCTCCCCTTGAACACAAGCATCCAGATCCACAATGGACATGGGTTGTTTGCACGTGTCTTTGAAATTGGCTATAAACCGGGCCTTTAACTGATCCCATGACTCGATGGAGTTAGCTGGTAAATTTTTCAACCAAGTACGGGCCGTTCCTTCCAACATCATCGTGAAGTACTTTGCACAGGACGCTTCATCTACATCTAGCATCTCCATTGCCATCTCATAACTCTCGACCCACGCCTCAGGTGGCTGATCCGCCGTGTATTTAGGCACTTTACGTGGACCTTTGAAATCTTTGGGCAGACGCACATTACGGAGAGCCGGAATAAGGCACGACACTCCCTAGGAACTAAAGGCAAGCCCGGTGCCTCGGTCGACTGACGCAGCTGGCTGAACTGGGGCGGGTTGATGACGAACCAAAGTGGCCTCCCTTCATGCTCTGCCATTATCCACCACATCTTGAGCACTACGATGTCGTGCACTGCTAGACACTTCTGGTTCGTCCATGTGCGTTCTATAGCTCGGGCTTGGACGAGCAGTTGAATGAATTCTATCCCGGCTATAAGAATAAGCCTGCTACTGCACCATGGCGGTTTGAAGAAGGTCCTTAGCCCGCCGCGTTTCAATTGCTGCCAGTGAATCGCCCTCCATCAGAATGGCTGCCAGGCGCGATGCTGCGGCAATCATGTTATCCAGAGGGCTCGAGAAGTGGCCCCACGGTGTGGACAAGTATTGCGGCGGGTTATCTGTTCGCCGGGGTGGTTCTGTCATCCGTAGCTGATCCAGAGCTATCCTAGGCGCATCAGTCTGATTTGCAGCTGGCGGATTGATCGGCCCAGTGCCCGGTGTTTGAAAGAGGTTCAATGCTTCGTAGACCGATGGCAGACGAGACCGGTATTTCCTTCGCATTACATCCTCTGATGCGGTCCGATCCAGCATGAGCTGATAATTCTGCGCCTGTATCTGCTGTGACTGGGCATCCAAAGTGGCCCGCTCTTCAGCCATCCTAGCATCCTCAGTTGCTAAGTCCTCCTTAACCTGTGTTATCTGGTCCTTCAGCTTTGCAATGTCCGCATTATGCTCATCCCACGTCTCCGGGGTGACTGCCATGGTTAACAAAGTCGCCCAGGCATCCATCAAACCGAAGAGGACTTGAGCCGGTCGGCGCGTCGGGGCTCCTACCGCGGCTGCTGATCTGGTATTCATCACTTCTGTAGATGAAGACTGCAAAGTGGGCTGTGTTCCGGCCATGTAAACAGCAACCAGACTTGGCGGTTCAAGGAGGTCTGAAATACTGTTGCCATCGGAATATCCTTCGAACACACCATTATGAATCTGGTACAAGGACTCGGTTTCGCCAGTGGATGATTCGCCATCGGAATAAACAGCCATATCGGCTTCATACACCGGTTCAGATCCGACCTCATGGACAGATACTACGAACACACACTTCATGGAAGGCTTAACATGGGCTGGACTCGAACGCTGAGCCGTTTCGACGAGGTCGGTGCAGATGTCCGGCTCAGGGTCCGATTCGCAGATCTTGCCGATAAAGACATGAATTCCGCCAAAGGGGACCCGGTACCCGTACTCGATTGAGCCGGCCTCGAGGCCCCATCCTTCATCGTCGATGTAAAGCTTGCCGCGACGACTCTTGGTCATCCGGCCAACCACGTATCCCTTGAGTCCTTCAAAGCTGCCCTTCAAGAACTCGAAACCATCATGCGATAGCCCCACGGTGGGTTCAAAAACGCTCTAGTCAAGGAGAGTATATGGCATCAATTTAATAAATTAGTACTACTTTCTCACCTGGAGATCAAGAAGCTACCATTGGTTTACGTCATCACATCAAGACAAACATCAGCTGTTATATTTAATTAATGCCCAAGGCAAATACAGTTGCAGTACTTGCGTCAAACCGCCTCCATCTTGCACTGCATCGGGGCCTCCGTCTCTGCTGGCGGGTCTTGCCATTACGTCCGTATGGCCGCAGCCTCTACCGAGTCACTATGGGTTGGAGGAAAATCCGGACGACCCCCACAACAACTTGCCGGCCTGCCACCTCTTCCTTGGGGTACCTGCTTGGTGGGAGGACAGTCAGATTAATCCTGCGCTGTTAAGAAGAACAAAGGTTATCTACAGACATTGCGTACGGATCATCTGTCGTATTAATGCACCAGGTGATATCCATCCAGTTTACTTTTATCAATACTTATTAATTTTTTGAAACCAACCACTCTGCCCTATAGTGTTTTTATATACAGCCGTCGCCCCTGCGGTCCGGTTTACATCAACGCGCCGGCCGACTCGCCCGTCCGCACCACCTTACAACGCCACGGACGACTTGCCCGTCCGCCTTCAGCGCCAGCTCACGCGTCTGCATCGGCTTACAACACGGAGGACAACTTGCTCGTCCGCACCGGCTTACAAACGCCGTGGCCGGTTTATCTGTCTGCTCCCGTGGTGATTCACCCATGAGGGATTTCAGTTTCACCTAGGGATCATCAACTTCATGGCGGATTATTTTCGGCCTAAACACATAAGATGATATCCATCTAAAAAATATTGTCAAAGAACAAATTTACCTTTGCCTTGGTCTGCAATATTGTTTATGCACGAGAATTGTTCACTGCAAAGGCTATGGCTATGTCATGGGTGTATAAACTCGCGCCACCATTATAATGCGCTAAGTATCTTATCATGCCATCAAGCTCGATGAATATATGTGTAAACCGCCATTCTACAAACCGGTTTACATCAATATGACGTGGCTAATTCGCCCATCCACGCCGGTTTACAACGCCGCGGCTGACTCATCTGTCTGTGCCGCCTCTGAAGCTGCGGTCGTCTTTGTCATCCGTCTCTCGCGGCCTGGTCTACATCAACATACCAGACTGCACCTATCTGCATGAGCTGTTTCAACAAGTCATAGCTTGGGTAGCCCGGTTTTCTTTCAACAAAATGGAGGCAAATTATCATATACTATCAACCGCCATCTGCACTGGGTGGTTCAACGGGCGGGCGCACAAATCGCCGCCACTACAGTTTTGGTTAACTTCAAATCACCAGTTGCAAGGAACCATTGGCCGAGTTGCTAACACGGCTCATGCGGGATCGCTTATAACCCACCGCAGTCACCTCAATCTTCTATGGATTCACATCGTGCTATCAACACCAATGATATACAAGTTATGCCGGTTTACATCACGGCCAAATATGGAGAGTCTCAAGCCAACTCCTCGAGTCACCTTTGAGACTCGAGGGCTACGATGACGTAACTCAGCAAATCTTGCCAGTTTCAGCAAATTTAAGAACCCCAGGACGATGGAGGGAATTATAGCACGGTCCTAGAGGCTATTGTTATATTTATGAAAGTTTAAAGGCCGTCAGAAAATTTCCGGCTTAGAATGGATATGACATTTACAAAATCCCGGCTCAAGGGTAGTCAATCTCACAGAAGCTCTCTAATATCCGGTTTACAGTCCGGTTCAAGGGCAATCTGTTCTCCAAAGCTATGATGCTCTGAAATCCGGTTTAAGAATGTCCGGTTCAAAAAAATTAACTTCTCGCAAAGTTCGAGTTTAAAGGCCGTCAAAAAAATTCCGGCTGAAAATGAAGATTCTGGTTTAAGTCCGGTTCAAGGGAAAGATGTTTCGCATAAAGCTCCGACGCTTTCAATATCCGGTTAAAAATCCCGGTTCAAGAAGAATTTATCTCTTGCAAAAAGTTAAAAGTTGCCGAAGAGGACCTGTTGCCATGATGCACGGTTCAAACATGGGTATCCCGCCTTATTGGCTTATCCTATTATTGGTTACATGGGGGCTTCAGCTAACAAAGCGGAGTTCTGCCCATTAATCCGTCTATCATGCCACAATAAAGCTTGGGAGCTTCACACCCAAGGGGCCAAAGAGAGTCTTGTTGCTATGCACAGCTCAAACATAGGCACCCACTGAGCACAGATCACAAAGTTACTTGGGGGCTCTTTGTGTAAAGTAACAAAGAGTTTGAAAGGACCCTTGTAATTGGCTATCGCCCCATGGCTTGGAAGCCTGGTGTATTCACCTAAAACCCCGGGTTAACCTGCCTTCATCAAGTAAGCCACTCCTATCCAGGGAATCCTGGCATGACCCGCCGAACGTTTGACAGTTACTCTCATTTAGACCCTGAACTTGTCAAAGTTAAAACGACGATTGGTTAGTTGGAGGCCCATCTTAAAAGGCTTTGTCAAATGGTTTAACTCAGCGGCCTGGCAGACCATGAAAAGCCTCGAATTTGGGCCTAGCAGCCCTTGAAAAGCCTCGACTACACGGTTTTATTTGCCTTTGTCAAGATTTTTCTCTTTTGATAAATTTTATGTTGAATCGGCATCTATTGACCCGGCCTGACTATCAGCCATCAAATTAACCCGGTTTTCATTAACCCGGCTCGACTTTCAACTACAAGTTGTCAGTACATAATCACTTATAATCCGGTGTTTATTGACCCGGTCTGGCTTTGGACTATAAGTCGCCAATATATATTTGGATTGCGCCATTGGAATCTTGCGCTTATAAATCATTGGGTATATTATTCAAATAGCCAACATGGCTAGATTTTTATTATGGTTATCAATAACCAGTATTATGATTAAGGTTTTCAAAGTCGCTTTAGCGCAATGGCTATCATATTATCAATAGATATGATTTATTCTACAATTGAAGGAATAGTCCCGAGTTGTTGTAGGCTTGCAACCCCGCATTTGGGGGCTACATTATTCAACTTTAGATTATATCAAATATGCAAGTCTCATGTCGCTGCAAGCATGCACCATGACACTTGGGGGGTAATGCAAAGTCATTTTTTGCTCACCTTATTGAAGACCCGACTCATCACATTATAATGAGTCAGCCCTTGGGGGTTACCAATTGCTCCTGTCAAACAATTCAAGGTACACAAGTTAAATCCATTATATTAAAGGGTCCAATGCTCAGTTGGTAAAGCACAAAGCTCTTAACCTTGTGGACATGGATTCAAGCCCCATGATGGGGGTTACATCATATGATGTTATTTTCATTGAAGTATATGATGTTATTTACACGTTGCTGTTAAAGTCTACATGATCATCTTTTCAATGTCCCTGCTCATTGTTTGCATAATGATCCAGCCCTTGGGGGCTACACTAGTTGAAGTTTTTATGACCATCAGGATATTACAAGTCCCAGGTTGCTGCAAGCATGACAACCCAACACTTGGGAGCTACCGATGTGGAATACTCAGTTCTGACTAGTGATTGAGATGAACAACCTGGATTTCTTAAAGCTTGTGACATTCATATTGAAGCAAATCTTAAGCTGTTACTACGTTAACTTCTTAAGATTTGAGGGCTACAAGTGATAGGCATATAAGAGGTATATTTTCAAAAGTTGATGTTAACAAACAGTTACGATCCGGTGCCATCAATATTCTTAAACCGGCAAGTTCTACATCTTTAAACCGTCTGAAGATCAGATGAGTATTTCAAGGGCCAATATTGTTTTTAAGCATTGGGAGCTGAATCAAAGGAGTTATTCTTCACAATAAATTTTCTATGAGAAACCAATGTCAGCAAGGTGATTATGAAGCTGGCCTATTAAACCGGATTTTCTAGAAGAAGGAAGTGACAAGGACTTAAGGATAATCAGAGTTAGTTTAACATGGATAAATCCAAATTAAACTGGGGGCTAATGTCGAGGATATACCCCGCGGTATGACCCGGCTGGAGTGATAACCCGGCTGAGACTTAGTAAACCGGCGCATGGTAAACCGGCGGACAGGTAAGACAAAGAGTCAACACAGATGGCTGAGACGGACGGTAAACCGGCTGCTGGTAAACCGGCAGGAGTCAAGTCAGATGATAAACCGGCAGACCATGTTAAACCGGCAGACGGTAATAACTGGGTTGCCAGGAGTTATGAAGCCCATGAAGGGAAGTCAAAATAGTTTAAGTTAAAGTCCGAGTTGGACTCCACATGTAACCCGCCCCTTCAACATATATAAGGAGGGGCAGGGCTCCCCAAAGAGGGACAAGAAAGAAACAATCTCCAGGGCTAGACACAACTAGAGGAGAGCCAGTTTACGGCGACTCCCTCGTGATGATAATGAGATCTAGCCTCAAACAACATGTAGGGTTTTTACCGGATGATGTTTCCCGGGACCCGAAGCTGTCTAAACCCTTGTCTTGTGTGTTGATCCGCCCTGCGTCTCTCATCCCACTCAACCCCTCTCAAGCTACCACATAGATGTGTTGGCCTCGCGACTAAGTCCTGACACTAAAGACATCTGCCGTGACAAAACCACGACAATACTTGACATTGTGAATAGATTGTTACTTGATTATAAGAAATCATATGACAAAATCCTTATATGTTGTTGTTATTAGAATGATCATGATGCCCTCATGTCCGCATTTCATTTTTATCGACACCTCTATCTCTAAATATGTGGACATATTTTTCGATTTCGGCTTCTGCTTGAGGACAAGCGAGGTCTAACCTTGGGGGAGTTGATACGTCCATTTTGCATCATGCTTTTATATCGATATTCATTGCATTATGGGCTGTTATTACACATTATGTCACAATACTTATGGCTATTCTCTCTTATTTTACAAGGTTTATCATGCAGAGGGAGAATGCCGACGGCTGGGATTCTTGCTGGAAAAGGAGCAAATATTGGAAACCTATTCTGCACAGCTCCAAAAATCCTAAACCTCCACGGAAGTCATTTTTAGAATTAATAAGAATTATTTAGCGAAGAAAATACCAGAGGGGGCCCACACCCTGGCCAGGAGTGTGGGGGCGCACCCCCGTGTCTCCTGGGCCCTCCTCCGGTGCCCATCTTCTGCTATATGAAGCCTCTTACCCTGGAAAAAATCATAAGCAAGCTTACGGGACGAAACTCCGCCGCTACGAGGCGGAACCTTGGCGGAACCAATCTAGGGCTCCGCCGGAGTTGTTCTGTCGGGGAAACTTCCCTCCGAGGGGGGGAAATCATCACCATCGTCATCAGCAACGATCCTCTCATCGAGAGGGGGTCAATCTCCATCAACATCTTCACCAGCACCATCTCCTCTCAAAACCCTAGTTCATCTCTTGTATCCAATCTTGTATCAAAACCACAAATTGATACCTCTGGGTTGCTAGTAGTGTTGATTACTCCTTGTAGTTGATGCTAATTGGTTTACTTAGTGGAAGATCATATGTTCAGATCCTTAATGCATATTAATACTCCTCTAATCATGAACATCAATATGCTTTTTGAGTAGTTACATTTGTTCCTGAGGACATGGGTGAAGTCTTGCTATTAGTAGTCATGTGAATTTGGTATTCGTTCGATATTTTGATGAGATGTATGTTGTCTCTCCTCCAGTGGTGTTATGTGAATGTCGACTACATGACACTTCACCATTATTTGATTGTTCCATGCTATTATATTACCCCTTTTGGATGTTTATGGGCTTTATTTTACACAATTATATCATTTTTGGGACTAACCTACTAATCGGAGGCCCAGCTCGTATTGCTATTTTTTTGCCTATTTCAGTATTTCGAAGAAAAGGAATATCTAACGGAGTCCAAACGGAATGAAACCTTCGGGAGCGTGATTTTTTGAACGAACGTGATCCGGAGAACTTGGAGTGCAAGTGAAGAAGCTTGCGAGGCGGCCATGAGACAGGAGGGCACGCCCACCCCCTCTAGGTGCGCCCCCTATCTCTTGGGCCCCACAGGCAGCCACCGACGTACTTCTTCCTCCTATATATACCTACGTACCCCGAAAACATCTAGGGAGCTAACAAAACACAATTTCCACCGCCGTAACCTTCTGTATCTGTGAGATCCCATCTTGGAGCCTTTGTCGGTGCTCCGCCGGAGGGGGAATCGACCACGGAGGTCTTATACATCAACACCATAGCCCCTCCGATGAGTTGTGAGTAGTTTACCACAGAACTTCGGGTCCATAGTTATTAGCTAGATGGCTTCTTCTCTCTTTTTGGATCTCAATACAATGTTCTCCCCCTCTCTTGTGGAGATCTATTCGATGTAAACCCTTTTTGCGGTGTGTTTGTCAAGCTCCGATGAATTGTGGGTTTATGATCAAGTTTATCTACGAGAAATATTTGAATCTCCTCTGAATTATTTTATGTATGATTGAGTTATCTTTGCAAGTCTCTTTAGATTATCAGTTTGGTTTGGCCTACTAGATTGATCTTTCTTGCCATGGGAGAAGTGCTTAGCTTTGGGTTCAATCTTGCGGTGTCCTTTCCCAGTGACAGCAGGGGCAGCAAGGCACGTATTGTATTGTTGCCATCGAGGATAAAAAGATGCGGTTTATATCATATTGCTTGAGTGTATCCCTCTACATCATGTCATCTTTCTTAATGTGTTAGTCTGTTCTTTATGAACTTAATACTCTAGATGCAGGCAGGAGTCGGTCAACGTGTGGAGTAATAGTAGTAGATGTAGGAAGGAGTCGGTCTACTTGTCGCGGACGTGATGCCTATATACATGATCATGCCTAGATAATCTCATAATTATTTGCTTTTCTATCAATTGCTCGACAGTAATTTGTTCACCCACTGTAATACTTATGCTATCTTGAGAGAAGCCACTAGTGAAACCTATGGCCCCCGGGTCTATCTTTTATCATATAAGCTTTCAATATACTTTTATTTTTATCTTTACCTTGGTTCTCAAAAACTGAGGGAAATGCTTATGCTACTATTGCTACATCACCCTTTCCTCTTCAAGGAAAACCAACACAAGCTCAAGACTTAGCAATGCGTTGCTTCGTAAGGGGCTGATTTGGATCCACTAGTTTCATGCTATGGTGAGGTTTACCTTAACACTTCTTTTGTATTTGCGGATGCTTGCAACAGGGGTTAATCATAAGTTGGATGCTTGTCCAAGAAATGGCAGTACCCAAGCACCGGTCCACCCACATATCAAATTACCAAAGTACCTAACGCGAATCATATGAGAGTGATGAAACTAGCTTGATGATAATTCCCATGTGTCCTCGGGAGGGCTTTTCTCATTATAAGAAATTGTCCAGGCTTGTCCTTCGCTAAAAAAAGGATTCGGCCACCTTGCTGCATTTCTTACTTTCATTGCTTGTTACCCGTTACAAATTATCTTATCACAAAACTATTTGTTACCTACTCTTTGTTATCTACAATTTTAGTTCTACTGTTTTAGATATGTTCCTAGAGAAAATTTAGTTGAAAGTTGATAGTAGCAATTATGCAGACTGGGTTCGTAAACTGAGGATTGTCCTTGTTGCTTCGTAGAAGGCTTATGTCCTTAATGCACCGCTCAGTGTGCTGAACCTCAAATGTCGTCTGTGGATGTTGCGAACATTTGACATACACGTTTTGATAACTACGTGATAGTTCAGTTAAACGGTTTAGAGTTGAGGCACCAAAGACGATTACGAAAAATCGCGGAACATATGAGATGTTTCGAGGGCTGAAATTGGGATTTCAGGCTCGTGCCCACGTCAAGAGGTATGAGACCTCCGACGAGTTTCTTAGCCTGCAAACTAAGGGAGAAAAGCTCAATTGTTGAGCATGTGCTCAGATTGTCTGAGTACTACAATCACTTGAATTGAGTGGGAGTTAATCTTCTAGATGAGATAGTGATGGTTCTCCATAGTCACTCCCACCAAGCTATTAGAGCTTCGTGATGAACTATAACATATCAGGGATAGACATGATGATCCTTGAGCAATTCACGATGTTTGACACCGCGAAAGTAGAAATCAAGTAGGAGCAAAAATTGTTGATGGTTGGTGAAACCACTAGTTTCAAGAAGGGCAAGGGCAAGAAGGGATACTTCATGAAATGGCAAATCAGTTGCTGCTCTAGTGAAGAAACCCAAGGTCGAACCCCAACCCGAGACTAAGTGCTTCTGTAATGAGGGGAACAGTCACTGAAGCAGAACTATCCTAGATACTTGGTAGATGAGAAGGCTGGCAAGGTCGACATAAGTATAATGGATATACATTATATTAATGTGTACTTTACTAGTACTCCTAGTAACACCATGGTAATAGATACCGGTTCAGTTGCTAAGTGTTAGTAACTCGAAATAAAAGGCTACGGAATAAACGGAGACTAGCTAAAGGCGAGCTGACGATATGTATTGGAAGTATTTCCAAGGTTGATGTGATCAAGCATCGCATGCTCCCTCTACCATCGAGATTGGTGTTAAACCTAAATAATTGTTATTTGGTGTTTGCGTTGAGCATAGACAAGATTGGATTATGTCTATCGCAATACGGTTATTCATTTAAGGAGAATAATTGTTACTCTGTTTATTTGAATAATACCTTCAACGGTCTTGCACCTAAAATGAATGGTTTATTGAATCTCGATTGTAGTGATACACATGTTCATGCCAAAAGATATAAGATAGTAATGATAGTACCACCTACTTGTGGCACTGCCATGTCAGTCATATTGGTATAAAACGCATGAAGAAGCTCCATGTTGATGGATCTTTGGACTCACTCGTTTTTGAAAAGTTTGAGACACGCGAACCTTGTCTATTGGTATGTATGCATGAAGAAACTACACGCAGATGGATCGTTTGGACTCACTTGATTATGAATCACTTGACACATGCAAATCATACCACATGGGCAAAATGACTGAAAAGCCTCGTTTTCAGTAAGATGGAACAAGAAAGCAACTTGTTGGAAGTAATACATTTGGATGTGTGCAGTCCAATGAGTGCTGAGGCATGCAGTGGATATCGTTATGTTCTTACTTCACAGATGATTTGAGTAGATGTTGAGTATATTTACTTGATGAAACCCAAGTCTGAATTATTGAAAGGTTCAAGTAGTTCCATAGTGAAGTTGAAGATCTTCGTGACAAGAGGATAAAATGTCTATGATATGATCATAGAGATGAATATCTGAGTTGCGAGTTTGGTACACAATCAAGACATTGTGGAAATTGTTTCACAACTAACACCGCCTGGAACACCATAGTGTGACGGTGTGTCCGAACATCATAGGTACACCCCATTGGATATGGGGCATACCATGATGTCTCTTATCGAATGACCACTATCGTTCATGGGTTAGGCATTAGAGACAACCGCACTCACTTTAATAGGGCACCACGTAATTCTGTTGACACGACACCGTTTGAACTATGGTTTGGAGAAACCTAAGTTGTCGTTTCTTAAAACTTTGGGGCTGCGACGCTTATGTGAAAAAGTTTCAGGTTGATGAGCTCGAACCCAAAGGGATAAAAATGCATCTTTATAGGACACCCAAAACAGTTGGGTATACCTCCTATCTCAGATCCGGAAGCAAAAGTAATTGTTTCTAGAAATGGGTCCTTTCTCCAGGAAAAGTTTCTCTCGAAAGAATTGAGTGGGAGGATGGTGGAGACTTGATGAGGTTATTGAACCGTCACTTCAACTAGTGTGTAGCAGGGCACGGGAAGTTGTTCCTGTGGCGCCTACACCAATTGATGTAGAAGCTTATGATAGTGATCATGAAGTTTCGGATCAAGTCACTGCCGTACCTCGTAGGGTGACAAGGATGCGAACTACTTTAGAGTGGTACAGTAATCCTGTCTTAGAGGTCATGTTGCTAGACAACAATGAACCTACGAGCTATGGAGAAGCGATGGTGGGCCCGGATTCCGACGAATGGCTCGAGGCCATAAAATCCGAGAAAGGATCCATGACTTTGGAAGAAATACTTGATGGTCGTAAGGCCGTTGGGTATAGATGGATTTTAAAAGGAAGACAGACAATGCTGGTAAGTATCACCATTAAGAAAGCTCGACTTGTCGTTAATATGTTTTTCGACAAGTTCAAGGAGTTGACTACAATGAGACTTTCTCACTCGTAGCGATGCTAAGAGTCTGTTGGAATCATGCTAGCATTAGCTGCATTTATGAAATCTGGCAGATGGATGTCAAAACGAGTTTCCTTACCAGTTTTCGTAAGGAAAGATTGTATGCGATACGATCAGAAAGGTTTTGTCGATCCTAAGGATGCTAAAAGGTATGCTAGCTCCAGCCATCCTTCCATGGACTAGAGTAAGCATCTCGGAGTTGGAATGTACGATTTGATGAGATGATCAAAGATTTTGGGTTTATACAAAGTTTATGAGAAACTTGTATTTCCAGAGAAGTGAGTGGGAGCACTATAGCATTTCTAATGAGTATATGTTGTAGACATATTGTTGATCAGAAATGATGTAGAATTTCTGGAAAGCACATAGGGTTATTTGAAAAGTGTTTTTCAATGGAAAACCTGGATTAAGCTACTTGATCATTGAGCATCAAGATCTATGAGAATAGATCAAAAATGCTAAATGGTACTTTCAAATGAGGCACATACCTTGACATGATCTTGAAGGTGTTCAAGATGGATCAGTCAAAGAAGGAGTTCTTGCCTGAGTTGTAAGGTATGAAGTTAAGAGTTAAAGCTTGACCACGGCAGAAGAGAGACAAAGGACGAAGGCCGTCCCCTATGCTTCAGACGTAGGCTCTATAGTATGCTATGTTGTGTATCGCACCGGAAGTGTGCCTTGCCATGAGTCAGTCAAGGGGTACAAGAATGATCCAGTAATGGGGATCATTGGACAGCGGTCAAAATTGTCCTTGGAGTAAATAAAGGACATGTTTCTTGATTATGGAGGTGATAAAGAGTTCGGCGTAAACGGTTACGTCGATGCAAGCTTTAACACCTATCCGAATGACTCTGAGTAGTAAACCGGATACGTATAGTGGAGCAACCATTTGGAATAGCTCCAAGTGGAGCGTGGAAGCAGAATTTACAATATGACCGAGAGATTTGCGAAATACATACGGATCTGAATGTTGCAGACCCGTTGACTAAAAGCTCTCTCACAAGCAAAACATGATCAAACCCCAGAACTCATTGAGTCTTAACCACATGGTGATGTGAACTAGTTTAGTGACACTAGTAAACTCTTTGGATGTTGGTCACATGGCGATGTGACCTATCAGTGTTATCACATGGCGATGTGAACTAGATTATTGACTCTAGTGCAAGTGGGAGACTGTTGGAAATATGCCCTAGAGGCAATAATAAATAAGTTATTATTATTATATTTCCTTGTTCATGATAATCGTGTTAGGACCCCGACTCAATGTCACATCGATCTAGCCTGTAACACCTCATATCACTTTGCGGCCTCACGCACGGTATTCCCACGGGTGTCGCCTTACCTTTGCCCGGGACCGTTTGCGCCTTTTGGCTCACGTATATGATGATGTCGCTAGCATCCATATGATAAGGAGTCCGGGCTGACATGACTAGTTGTAAACCCAAAGTGGCACAGACCTACAGGGACAGGCATCCATGACCCAGCATCGAACGTGTTGGTCATCAGCAAGTGGGTCCGGGCTGTAGCACTGGGCTAGCAGGACTCCGGTAAACCGGGCTGTAGCGGGCTAACAGGGCTCCGGTACTCAATGCGTGACATTTCCCCGAAGGGACAGACACAGGAACGAAGAAGGACAAATGCCGGCCAGCCTAAGTGTTCCGGAGCAGTAGCAAGCTACCATGGCTCAATGGAAACACTAGGAGACATTTCCCGGTAAGAGAGGCTACTAAAGATAAACAACTAGATAGTCAGATCCCACACATACCAAGCATTTCAATCATACACACAATATGCTCGATATGTGCAAATACAACAAGGCATCACAACACGACTCTACAACACAAGTACTTTATTTAAGGCTCAGAGAGCCATACATAACATACACATAAGTACAGGTCACACGACCCAGCATTCAAGTCATACAGTCATACAAACGAGCAGCGGAAGTAACTTGTCTGAGTACAGACAACTAGTAAAATAAAAGAGGCTTGGAAAGCCTAGCTATACTACGTGGTCCTTCACAAGCTCAGGATTACCACCTGGGCCTCAGTCTACTCATCGATGTCAATGTCTATGAAGAACCCATCAGAAGGGGTTGCAGCGTCTTCTGTAAAATGTAAATTATAGCAACATGAGTACAAAGGTACCCAGCAAGAGTTACATCAGATCCTACATACATGCACATTATCAAGAAGGGTTGGTGGAGTTATTGCAGCAAGCCAGCTTTGACTCTTGGCTAAGCTAACTTACGAGACACCAACTTGAAATGGTTTTGCGCACACGAGTCCACTACTCACCACTTCAATACACTACCGAGAATCCACCTCCGTCTTCCTACGGAGGAGCCATCCTCGGCACTCATTCTTATCTTGAGGCTTTTAGTAGTTTCCAGTTTACTTGTCTATGAACTGTATAGGCAACCAAGTAGTCCTTTACCGCGGACGCGGCTATTCGAATAGATCATGTTAACCCTGCAGGGGTGTGCTTCTTCATACATGTTTCCACCACTTAGCGTCTGCACACGACATGTGCTCGGCAGACTTCAAGCGAAAACCGACGTGGGTGTAGACCACGACCTACCTAAACACCTAAGTCTCTAGTCCAGGTTTATCGCCTATCCAGGTTCCATTCGCAGGGAGTCCGGCTGAGGTTTCCCATACGGCCCCGAACGATGTGTACAGGGTTCCCGAGATACCTAACGGGTATTCGGTACACCGTGCCACGTACCTACCGCATCACAGCCCACCCCGCGGTCAGCGCTGTCCACGACCTCCAGTAAGCTACAAACACCAGAAACTACTTGCAACTCCTGGACAGAGGACTAGGGTGAATAAGAAGTCGAGCGGGGTCATATTTCAGGGCCCAATGCATGGTAGTAGCTGAATCTTAAATCACGCATACAGATCTCAGTTCTTAAGGTCGGCTTCAATGAAACAACCCACCATGTACTCCTACATGGCCTCTCATCGATACCTTTACAAAATCGTGTTCACCACATCACTCTCATTACCGACATGATCATTTCACTCTAGCCCATCACCCAGATGAACCAGACCTGACACGACTCTAAGGATAGCAGGCATAGCAAGGTAGGAACAACACCTACATATGGCTCAATCAATTCCTACACATGCTAGTCGGTTTCATCTAATTACTGTGGCAATGACAGGTCATGTAGAGGAAATGGGTTCAACTACCGTAGCACACAATAGTTTGAAACGCGTTGTCTTAATGCAGTAAAAGAGAGCAAGAGCGAGAACATGGGATTGTATCGATATGATCAAATGGTTGGTTGCTTGCCTGATGGATCGATGCACGGATACGGTTCTTCGCTAGGGTAATCACGGTACTCCTCGGAGGCAGAACCTGCTGCAAAGAACACAGATACACAACCATCACCAAACAATGTGCGACAATATGATGCATGATTGAAATATGGCAATATGAGTGTGTTGGGCTAATGCAACTAAAACCAGATGGGTTTGAATCAGTTTGAACCAAAGATTCAAATTTCAAACTCATAAATGGCCCTTTAAAGTGTTTTATCTTGTTCTGCACTAAACCTCAAGTTAGCTTGTTTAAACATGCATGAGACTAGTACAGATGGATAGATTGGATTTTTCTGATCATTTTTCATATATAATTTGTTTGATTTGGAGCTACGGTTGAATTTATATGAATTTTTAAAGTTTGGGTTATTTTCTGGAATTTATAAATCATTTTAGATTTATTTTAATTTCAGAAAAGGTTTACTGCGTCAGCATGAGGTCATGCTGACCTCAGCAAGTCAACAGACCGGCCAAGGTCAAACTGACCAGTGGGTCCAGGGTGTCAGTGGATAATTAACTAATTTAATTTTGTTTAAACTAATCTAGATAATTAGCAGAAGGGGGCCCCACCTGTCATTGACTCAACAGAGTCAACCAGGGCCCACCCGTGGTCAAAGTCAAAACGGCTGCACTGGCGTTTAGCCGCCGGCGAGCCCGACGTGGCGGCGGAAGTGGTTTTGGCCGTTCCGGCCACCAAATGGGACGCGGAAGGCATCTACATGGAGCTGGGGACGAACCGCAGCTCTTGGTGGAGCGAGTTGAGGTCGGGGTGGCCGGAGTTGGCGCTGGCGAGGACCTAGGCGGTCACCGGAGTTCTGGTGAAGGCGAACTCGGGGCTAGGGTGTGCTGTGAGGTGCGAGGAGTGCACGGTTGGACTCAAAGCAACGTGGTGAGTGCGTTGGACACCGTGAGTTGGCCGGAGGATGGCCGGGAGCACGTCGGCGACGAGATCCGCGGCGGTGCGTGCGGGTGATCTTCGTGCGGTGGCTACACGGCTCGGGGCGAGAGAGGAAGGGTAGGAGGGGTAGCTAGGCTCACAGAGCACCCGTAGAGGCCACCGGCGGGGTCGGGGACGAGCTGATGCAGCGACGGCGTTGAAGGGGATCTCCGGCGACGGCGAACTCGGGCAAGGTCGGTGCGGTGGACTCAGGCCACATGAGCACACGGGGCTCAGCTTGCTCAAAGGAGAGGAGGGTGGCGGAGCTCGTGGACACGGTGGCGCAGCGTGGGGTTGACGGAGAGCGCGTCTACGGCGTAGGCACGGCGGCGGTGGCGTCGGCCACGGCGTGGGAGAGCGAGGGAGAGGAGCTGGAGCAGAGAGGAGGTGTCTGGGGGGTTCGGGAGAGCGAGGTGGAGCGATCCACGTCGTTAGCCGGGCGAGTGGAGCGGCGAGGCGGCGAGCAGGTGCGTGGCACCCATGCGGTGCTCGCCGTCGAGCACCTGCCTGCCTGCCTGGCCGAGCCAAGCAGCTCGCTGGCACGGCAGCTGGGCTGGGCCGGCAGGTGGGCCGATTAGTAGGCGCCAGGTAAGCTTTTCCCCTGTTCTTCTGTTTTTTATTTATTCTGTAAGTTTGTTGAATTATTAAAAATACTTAGGCAACTCCTAAAATCACCAAACTGCTCCTGGTCCATAGTTGGATTATTTCCAACATGAAACATTTTAGTTTGGAGATATTTGAGCATTTGAAATATTTTATAAATTTAAAATGCCCAAATTCAAATAATTATGAATTAACTCAAAGACCTTAGGATGACCTAGAAAACTGTGCATCACTTTTGGCAGAGGTTCTGAAGCAGGACAAAAATGATGGACATTTTAGAAGGGCATTTCAGGTTCATTGAAATTATTTTTAGTAAACCCTAGTTGTTTCAGAGGGGGCTGGGGGTTCTGACATCCCCATTTTAGGTTTCTGTTGAAAGAATAAACATGATGCAACACTCTAATGCATGAACTAGCTAGGGTGTGACAACTCACCCCCACTCAAAAGAATCTCGTCCCGAGATTTGGGTTCCTCCGGGAAGAAGGCGGGATACTCGAGTCGAATACGATCCTCCCTTTCCCAAGTTGCTTCATTCTCAGAATGGTGCGACCATTGAACCTTGACAAACTTGATATTATGACGTCGAGTGGTACGCTCAGCTTGATCGAGGATACGAACGGGGTACTCTTGATACGTGAGATTATCTTGGAGATCAAGCGTTTCTTGGTCTACTCCACGGATAGGATCCGAGAAGCAACGCCTGAGTTGAGAAACGTGGAAGACGTCGTGGACTCTGGAGAGATGCGGAGGTAGTTCCAATTGGTAGGCAACTTCTCCTCGTTTTGCGAGAATGTGAAACGGTCCAATGTAACGAGGAGCCAATTTGCCCTTGATACTGAAGCGATGGGTTCCCTTCAGAGGAGTAACCCGGAGGTAAGCCTTCTCGTCAACCTCAAAAGTCATAGCTTTATGTTTTCGGTCGTATTGACTCTTTTGACGAGATTGGGCTGTTTTCAACTTTTCACGAACAATGCGAACTTGCTCTTCCGCTTCCTGGATCATGTCCGGGCCAAAGAATTGTCTTTCCCCGGTCTCTGACCAGTTAAGAGGCGTTCGACACCTTCGTCCATAGAGAACTTCAAAAGGGGCTTTACCCAAGCTAGATTGATAGCTGTTGTTATAAGGGAATTCGTCAAATGGAAGGCACTTCTCCCAATCCATTCCGAATGAGATAACAGAGGCTCGAAGCATGTCTTCTAGAGTCTGGTTGACGCGTTCCACTTGACCACTTGATTGAGGGTGGAAAGCGGTACTAAAAGAAAGGCGGGTTCCCATAGCATTTTGGAAACTTTCCCAAAATCGAGAGGTGAAAAGACTTCCTCGATCCGAGTTAATTTCCAAAGGAACACCATGGAGAGACACTATTCGAGAGATGTACAAGTCTGCTAACTGACTAGCAGTTATACTCTCACGAACAAGCAGGAAATGGGCCACTTTGGAAAGACGATCGATAACGACGAAGATAGCATTATTCCCTCTCTTGGTCCTGGGAAAACCGGTGATGAAGTCCATACCAATTTTATCCCATTTCCATTCAGGAATAGCTAGGGGTTGAAGGGTGCCAGCAGGCCGTTGATGCTCTGCTTTTACACGACGGCAGACATCGCAATTAGCAATATACTGAGCAATTTCTCTCTTCATCCTAGTCCACCAGAACCTCTGGCGTAGGTCCTGATACATCTTGGTACTACCGGGATGAATGGTGAGAGGAGATTCATGAGCCTCCTTAAGGATCAACTGCCGTAGATGCTGGTTCTTGGGAACCACTAAACGGTTCTCGAAGTACACAACACCATGATCATTTGTGGAGAAACATCTAGCACCTCTACTAGCAATGTTCTCCTTGATCTTAGATATTCCCTTATCTCGCTTTTGGGCAGCGATGATTTGATCCGTAAGAGTAGGTTTCGCCACCAAGGTGGAAAGAAATCCTTGAGGAACAATGTGAAGGTTAAGCTTCCGAAATTCCTCATGGAGAAGCGGTTGACTTTGTTGTAACATCAGGTTGTTACAATAAGATTTACGACTTAGCGCATCAGCCATGACGTTGGCTTTCCCTGGGGTGTAAGTTATTCCTAAGTCGAAATCTGTGATCAACTCGACCCAACGTCTTTGCCTGAGATTCAAATCCGGTTGGGTGAAGATGTACTTCAGACTTTGGTGATCAGTGAATATTTCGCAACGATTACCGAGGAGGTAATGTCGCCAGGTTTTAAGTGCATAGACTACAGCTGCAAGCTCTAGATTATGAGTAGGATAATTCTCCTCTTGTGGGTGCAATTGCCGTGAAGCGTAAGCAATTACGTGTCGATCTTGCATGAGAATGCATCCTAGTCCTTGTCGCGAGGCGTCGCAGTAGATAACAAAGTCCTTAGAGAAATCTGGCGGTACCAATACGGGAGCAGATGTCAGGCGTCTTTTCAGTTCCTGAAAGCTGTGCTCACATTGTGGAGTCCACTCGAACTTTTTAACTTTCATGAGGAGTTCGGTTAGAGGTTTTGCAACTTTGGAGACGTTCTCGACAAAGCGACGACAATAGCTCGCTAGGCCAAGGAAACTCCGAACTTTCTTGACCGATTCAGGTGGAGTCCAATTAAGGACGGCTTGAACTCGCTCGGGGTTAACAGCAATACCTTTACCAGAAATTACATGTCCAAGGTAGGTCACTTCTGACAACCAGAATTCACATTTAGAAAATTTGGCATAAAGGCGATGCTCTCGAAGTTTCTTCAACACTAGCCTTAGGTGTTCGGCATGTTCTTCCTTGTTCTTGGAGTAGATGAGTATATCATCGAGGTAAACCACGACGAATTTATCCAAATACTCCATGAAGATTGAGTTCATCAACCGAGAGAAGGTGGCTGCAGCGTTGGTTAAACCAAAGGACATGACGGTGTACTCGTATTGGCCATAACGAGTAACAAAGGCCGTTTTCGGAATGTCCCCGTTCCTGATTTTGATTTGATGGTAGCCCAACCCCAAATCCATTTTAGAGAAGACTGAGGATCCAGTGAGCTGATCATACAGGTCGTTGATCCTGGGGAGCGGATATTTGTTCTTAATTGTGACTAAGTTGACAGGTCGATAATCTACAACCATCCGGTCCGTACCATCCTTCTTCTTGACGAAGAGGACGGGACAAGCCCAAGGAGATGAACTAGGTTGGATGAAACCCTTTTTCAAGGACTCATCGAGTTGTTTCTTAAGCTCGGCTAGTTCAAAAGGTGCCATCTTGTAGGGTCTTCTGGAAATCGGGACAGTTCCTGGAATGAGATCTATCACGAATTCGACATCTCTGTCAAGTGGAACACCTGGCAATTCCTCTGGGAAGACATCTGGAAAGTCACGGACTACCGGAATATCCTCAAGGTCTGGCAAAGGCCTGGCGTTAAGAGAATATAACTGTCGCTTGCCTATTCAGGTCAAGACATTGACTATCTTCCCCGAAGGATGGGTGAGTTGAACAGTCCTAGAGAAGCAATCAATTCTGGCATGATGGGCTGACATCCAGTCCATACCCAAGATGATATTAATATCCGAAGATTTGAGGGCTATCAAAGATGCGAGAAAAACAAGTCTGTCGACTTGAATTTCATTTCCATGGCTTACTCTAGAAGTTTGCCATTTGGATCCCGGAGTTTGAATTACCATAGAGGTGGGCATCTCACAGAATGTGGTGTTATGCAGACGAGCATAGCTCTCGGATATAAATGAATGAGATGCTCCTGTATCAAAAAGAACAGATGCCGGGTGGCAATTAACAAGGAGCGTACCGAGAACGACGTTGGGATCTTCTTGAGCCTCTTCCGCAGAAACACAATTAACATGGCCACGGGCAGTGGTGGCCGGCTTGGAGTAGAACACTTTCCCTGTTGGCTTGCCGCGGCCAACAGTTATTGCTGTCTAGTTGGGGATGGTTTGGGGACACTCGCGCATATAGTGGCCTGATTCCCCACACTTGAAGCATGTCATAGAACTGGTGCGTGGGGGAGCATTGTTGGTTGGACCACCATAGGGCTTGGCTGGTGCACATTGCTGAGCTGGGCGAGGCGCCTGATAGGATGGCCTCGGTGTAAACCTGGGTGGCAGGGCAGTGTTAGGCACCCATACACGGTGCTTCTGTGGTCCAGCACCGGATGAGGAACCCAAGTCACGGCCATGCTTGCGTGATGCGTCGAAATCAGTCTGTCCCATCTCAGCACTGATGGCTTTATTCACAAGCTTCTGAAAAGAGGTGCACTCATGCAGACGGAGGTCACGACGGAGCTCAGGACTAAGCCCCTTACGGAACCTTGCCTGCTTCTTGGCATCAGTAGAAACTTCCTCCGTTGCATAACGGGCAAGGTTACCAAACTCCCTGCTGTAAGCGTCAACAGAGAGTCGACCTTGAGTGAAACTACAGAACTCCTCACGTTTACGGTCCATGAGACCCTCCGGAATGTGATGTTCACGGAAAGCCTCGCTGGATTCAGCCCAAGTAGTGACGTGGCCCGCTGGGCGGATAGCTTCATAATTCTCCCACCAGAGACTAGCGGGGCCTTCGAGATGATATGCAGCAAAGGTGACCCTATCAACCTCAGCTACGAGTGCAGAATGCAGTTTGTGAGTAATACTGCGAAGCCAGTCATCAGTGTCGAGAGGCTCGACGGAGTGGTGGAAGGTAGGTGGATGTAACTTGATGAAATCACTGAGTGACACCAAGTTAGTCCTCTGATGGTGTGCTGTGTTCTGTTCAATACGCTCCAACAAACGGTTGGTCTCCCGCTTGTTTCTCTCAGCCTCTAGCATAACTTCTGCCAGAGAGGGAGGGTGAGGCAGATTTGCATTCCCGACTTCACTGCCTTCGGCCTGCTCTTGGGGAGCAGGGTTATTGCGCGTGTTGACCATCCTAGGAGAACAAGACAATGGTTAAGTCCAAAATGATAAGATTCCGACATAGAATGTAGAATGTAATGGACAACTCAGAATGCAAGATGATCATCCGTATGACATGGCAGATACAGAAACTACTTCATTTATTCCATCGTCATACACACCATACAAGGTTTAGTACAGAACCAAACAAAGTACTACTACGGTGAAAAGAGGATTACAGCTCATCGGAGGCATCCCAAGCTCCTATACATTATTTTTCCTACACCCCCGGAATTACTACACGCTAAGTCATATTCCACAAGTCACGCAGGACGGTGGAAATACAACTATTACAATACCTAGTGGAACTACTACTATCTCAGTCATCTCTGTAGTAGTTCTCATAGAAGTCTCCTCCATAGCCTGGAAGTTCAACGTGAGCATCCGGAAACAAACGGTCCTGAGGAGCCTGTGGACCAAAAGGGCTAGGGTGAGGTCTTGGACCAACAAACGGTGGCCTGCGAGGACCACGAGGTGGGGTGATGCCTCCCACATCACGCCAATCCATCATGTTCGGCAGAGCAGACCTAACAGGATATAGATCTCTCATATCCATGCATCCAGCTTGCACAGCCGGTGCAAACCGAGTCAAGGTGGCCCAATGATCGGCGCGGGTGTTGAAAAGCTCCATTCTCAAGGCCCGATTCTCTCGGTACTTATCCTCGAGCAACTCAGCAGTGGTGCGAGTTAGTGAGTCCTCCTGACTGGAGTCAGCATAGATAGCCCGGAGATAACCGTGCGCTCCAGGAAGTGAAGCTGGCATATACCGAAAGTCGGTGTTGCGAAGCAGGCCAGTCCTGACTCGCATGATGGTCATCATAGAATAAGCTGCATCTTGCACGGCCATCTCAATAGTAACACCGAGCCCATAGGAGCAGTGAAGAGCCTCGGTAGAACCAGGATAAGACGGAAATATCCGGACGGTGCAAAGATACTGGCTTTGGTTAAAATCTCGAAACTGCTCTTCGACCGTGTATTCGGGATACCAACGGTAACCCGTCTCGATCATCACTCGGACTAACATGGCCGTATGACCGGTCACACCAATGCATCGGGTCAGGCGAACCACTTGATTTTGGTCGCGAGTGGCCATCTGAAAGGACAACCATAATGCAAAGGCATTAGAATTTCTAGCAAAATTTCGACAGCATAACGGTTGTAAATGCTCAAGAAGGGTTTGAGACATTTATCAAAAAAATTGCATAGACACTCAACAATATCTTATCAAGGTTCTGGGTCCAACTTATCAGCATAACAAGGTAGTAGAACTGAACTAGGCTTGTAGTCATCAAACCTATAAGGTACTACTGATTAGTAACACGTGAACCTGATAGAGAGAGAAGATCCTAATCCTTAATCCCCGGTAGAAGAATGGACTGACTCAGATCAGAATGCCATGAGGTAAAGAAGTAAAAAGAGCCTTACGTACCATCCCACAATCAATTCCCCTACATATAACTAAAGCATTTCTAGACTCAACATCGACCAGTTTGGCTTGGAGAACCTACAGGCAGTCCGGCTCTGATGCCAACGCTGTCAGGACCCCGACTCAATGTCACATCGATCTAGCCTGTAACACCTCATATCACTTTGCGGCCTCACGCACGGTATTCCCACGGGTGTCGCCTTACCTTTGCCCGGGACCGTTTGCGCCTTTTGGCTCACGTATATGATGATGTCGCTAGCATCCATATGATAAGGAGTCCGGGCTGACATGACTAGTTGTCAACCCAAAGTGGCACAGACCTACAGGGACAGGCATCCATGACCGAGCATCGAACGTGTCGGTCATCAGAAAGTGGGTCCGGGCTGTAGCACTGGGCTAGCAGGACTCCGGTAAACCGGGCTGTAGCGGGCTAACAGGGCTCCGGTACTCAATGCGTGACATTTCCCCAAAGGGACAGACACAGGAACGAAGAAGGACACATGCCGGCCAGCCTAAGTGTTCCGGAGCAGTAGCAAGCTACCATGGCTCAATGGAAACACTAGGAGACAT
Source organism: Triticum aestivum (assembly GCF_018294505.1). Lineage (NCBI taxonomy): Eukaryota > Viridiplantae > Streptophyta > Magnoliopsida > Poales > Poaceae > Triticum > Triticum aestivum. Next base: position 293,588,587 of record NC_057801.1, read on the forward strand.
TTCCCGGTAAGAGAGGCTACTAAAGATAAACAACTAGATAGTCAGATCCCACACATACCAAGCATTTCAATCATACACACAATATGCTCGATATGTGCAAATACAACAAGGCATCACAACACGACGCTACAACACAAGTACTTTATTTAAGGCTCAGAGAGCCATACATAACATACACATAAGTACGGGTCACACGACCCAACATTCAAGTCATACAGTCATACAAACCAACAGCGGAAGTAACTTGTCTGAGTACAGACAACTAGTAAAATAAAAGAGGCTTGGAAAGCCTAGCTATACTACGTGGTCCTTCACAAGCTCAGGATTACCACTTGGGCCTCAGTCTACTCATCGATGTCAATGTCTACGAAGAACCCATCAGAAGGGGTTGCAGCGTCTTCTGTAAAATGTAAATTATAGCAACATGAGTACAAAGGTACCCAGAAAGACATACATCAGATCCTACATACATGCACATTATCAAGAAGGGTTGGTGGAGTTATTGCAGCAAGCCAGCTTTGACTCTTGGCTAAGCTAACTTACGAGACACCAACTTGAAATGGTTTTGCGCACACGAGTCCACTACTCACCACTTCAATACACTACCGAGAATCCACCTCCGTCTTCCTACGGAGGAGCCATCCTCGGCACTCACGCTTATCTTGAGGCTTTTAGTAGTTTCCAGTTTACTTGTCTATGAACTGTATAGGCAAGCAAGTAGTCCTTTACCGCGGACGCGGCTATTCGAATAGATCATGTTAACCCTGCAGGGGTGTGCTTCTTCATACATGTTTCCACCACTTAGCGTCTGCACACAACATGTGCTCGGCAGACTTCAAGTGAAAACCGACGTGGGTGTAGACCACGACCTACCTAAACACCTAAGTCTCTAGTCCAGGTTTATCGCCTATCCAGGTTCCATCCGCAGGGAGTCCGGCCGAGGTTTCCCATACGGCCCCGAACAATGTGTACAGGGTTCCCGAGATACCTAACGGGTATTCGGTACACCGTGCCACGTACCTACCGCATCACAGCCCACCCCGCGGTCAGCGCTGTCCACGGCCTCCAGTAAGCTACAAACACCAGAAACTACTTGCAACTCCTGGACAGAGGACTAGGGTGAATAAGAAGTCGAGCGGGGTCATATTTCAGGGCCCAATGCATGGTAGTAGCTGAATCTTAAATCACGCATACAGATCTCAGTTCTTAAGGTCGGCTTCAATGAAACAACCCACCATGTACTCCTACATGGCCTCTCATCGATACCTTTACCAAATCGTGTTCACCACATCACTCTCATTACCGACATGATCATTTCACTCTAGCCCATCACCCAGATGAACCAGACCTGACACGACTCTAAGCATAGCATGCATAGCAAGGTAGGAACAACACATAGATATGGCTCAATCAATTCCTACACATGCTAGTGGGTTTCATCTAATTACTGTGGTAATGACAGGTCATGCAGAGGAAATGGGTTCAACTACCGTAGCAAACAGTAGTTTGAAACGCGTTGTCTTAATGCAGTAAAAGAGAGCAAGAGCAAGAACATGGGATTGTATCGATATGATCAAATGGTTGGTTGCTTGCCTGATGGATCGATGCACGGATACGGTTCTTCGCTAGGGTAATCACGGTACTCCTCGGAGGCAGAACCTGCCGCAGAGAACACCGATACACAACCATCACCAAACAATGTGCGACAATATGATGCATGCATGAAATATGGCAATATGAGTGTGTTGGTCTAATGCAACTAAAACCAGATGGGTTTGAATCAATTTGAACCAAAGATTCAAATTTCAAACTCATAAATGGCCCTTTAAAGTGTTTTATCTTGTTCTGCACTAAACCTCAAGTTAGCTTGTTTAAACATGCATGAAACTAGTACAGATGGATAGATTGGATTTTTCTGATCATTTTTCATATATAATTTGTTTGATTTGGAGCTACGGTTGAATTTATATGAATTTTTAAAGTTTGGGTTATTTTCTGGAATTTATAAATCATTTTAGATTTATTTTAATTTCAGAAAAGGTTTACTGCGTCAGCATGAGGTCATGCTGACCTCAGCAAGTCAACAGACCGGCCCAGGTCAAACTGACCAGTGGGTCCAGGGTGTCAGTGGATAATTAACTAATTTAATTTAGTTTAAACTAATCTAGATAATTAGCAGAAGGGGGCCCCACCTGTCATTGACTCAATAGAGTCAACCAGGGCCCACCCGTGGTCAAAGTCAAAACGGCTGCACCGGCGTTTAGCCGCCGGCGAGACCGACGCGGCGGCGGAAGTGGTTTTGGCCGTTCCGGCCACCAAATGGGGCGCGGAAGGCATCTACGTGGAGCTGGGGACGAACCGCAGCTCTTGGTGGAGCGAGTTGAGGTCGGGGTGGCCGGAGTTGGCGCCGGCGACGACCTAGGCGGTCACCGGAGTTCGAGTGAAGGCGAACTCGGGGCTAGGGTGTGCGGTGAGGTGCGGGGAGTGCACGGTTGGACTCAACGCAACGTGGTGAGTGCGGTGGACACCGTGAGTTGGCCGGAGGATGGCCGGGAGCACGTCGGCGACGAGATCCGCGGCGGTGCGTGCGAGTGATCTTCGTGCGGTGGATACACGGCTCGGTGCGAGAGAGGAAGGGTAGGAGGGGTAGCTAGGCTCACAGAGCACCCGTAGAGGGCACCGGCGGGGTCGGGGACGAGCTGATGCAGCGACGGTGTTGAAGGGGATCTCCGGCGATGGTGAACTCGGGCGAGGTCGGTGCGGTGGACTCGGGCCACACGAGCACACGGGGCTCTGCTTGCTCGAAGGAGAGGAGGGTGGCGGAGCTCGTGGACACGGTGGCGCGGCGTGGGGTTGACGGAGAGCGCGTCTACGGCGTAGGAACGGCGGCGGTGGCGTCGGCCACGGCGTGGGAGAGCGAGGGAGAGGAGCTGGAGAGGAGAGGATGTGTCTGGGGGGTTCGGGAGAGCGAGGGGGAGCGATCCACGTCGTTAGCCGGGCGAGTGGAGCGGCGAGGCGGCGAGCAGGTGCGTGGCACCCATGCGGTGCTCGCCGTCGAGCACCTGCCTGCCTGCCTGGCCGAGCCAAGCAGCTCGCTGGCGCGGCAGCTGGGCTGGGCCGGCAGGTGGGCCGGTTATTAGGCGCCAGTTAAGTTTTTCCCCTGTTCTTCTGTTTTTTATTTATTCTGTAAGTTTGTTGAATTATTAAAAATACTTAGGCAACTCCTAAAATCACCAAACTGCTCCTGGTCCATAGTTGGATTATTTCCAACATGAAACATTTTAGTTTGGAGATATTTGAGCATTTGAAATATTTTATAAATTTAAAATGCCCAAATTCAAATAATTATGAATTAACTCAAAGACCTTAGGATGACCTAGAAAACCGTGCATCACTTTTGGCAGAGGTTCTGAACCAGGACAAAAATGATGGACATTTTAGAAGGGCATTTCAGGTTCATTGAAATTATTTTTAGTAAACCCTAGTTGTTTCAGAGGGGGCTGGGGGTTCTGACATCCCCATTTCAGGTTTCTGTTGAAAGAATAAACATGATGCAACACTCTAATGCATGAACTAGCTAGGGTGTGACAAATCGTTTATTATACATGCTATAATTGTATTTATAGGAAACTGAGATACATGTGTGGGTAGATAGACAACACCATGTCCCTAGTAAGCCTCTAGTTGACTAGCTCGTTGATCAATAGATGGTTACGGTTTCTTGACCATGGACATTGGATGTCATTGATAACGGGATCACATCATTAGGAGAATGATGTGATGGACAAGACCCAATCCTAAGCCTAGCACAACGATCGTGTAGTTCGTGTGCTAAAGCTTTTCTAATGTCAAGTATCATTTCCTTAGACCATGAGATTGTGCAACTTCCGTATACCGTAGGAATGCTTTGGGTGTACCAAACGTCACAACGTAACTGGGTGGCTATAAAGGTGCACTACGGGTATCTCCAAAAGTGTCTGTTGGGTTGGCACGAATCGAGACTGGGATTTGTCACTGTAGGACCTTGAGAAGAGGTGTCTAGAGAGGGGGTGATTAGACACTAAGTACCAAAGTTGCAGTTTTTAAGTTTCTTTAAATTTGAGTGGAGATTAGGCACAAGTTTAACATTCACAACACATAGCAAGGAAGCATGCAAGGAGTATATGAGCAGCGGAAAGTAAATCATGCAACTTGCAAAAATGTAAAGGGAAGGGTTTTGGAGGATTCAAACGCAATTGGAGACACGGATGTTTTTGGCGTGGTTCCGATAGGTGGTGCTATCGTACATCCACGTTGATGGAGACTTCAACCCACGAAGGGTAACGGTTGCGCGAGTCCACGGAGGGCTCCACCCAAGAAGGGTCCACGAAAAAGCAAGCTTGTCTATCCCACCATGGCCATCGCCCATGAAGGACTTGCCTCACTAGCGGTAGATCTTCACGAAGTAGGCGATCTCCTTGCCCTTACAAACTCCTTGGTTCAACTGCACAATCTTTTCGGAGGCTCCCAAGTGACACCTATCCAATCTAGTCGACACCACTCTCCAAGATGTAACAAATGGTGCGTTGATGATGAACTCCTTGCTCTTGTGGTTCAAACGATAGTCTCCCCAACACTCAACTCTCTCTCATAGGATTTGGGTCTGGTGGAAAGAGGGTTTGAGTGGAAACCAACTTGCGGAAGGCTAGAGATCAAGATTCACATGGTAGGAATGGAATATCTTGGCCTCAACACATGAGTAGGTAGTTCTCTCTTAGAAATAGGATGCTGGAAGTGTAGGTCCAGTCTGATGGCTCTCTTCACGAATGAAGAGGAGGTGGAGGGGTATATATAGCCTCCACACAAAATCTAACCATTACACACAATGTACCAAACTCGGTGGGACCTAATCGTTAAACTCGGTCAGACCGATTTAGCAAATAATGTGACCGTTAGGGTTTTCGGTGGGACCGAAATGCAACTCGGTTGGACCGATTCAGTTAGGGTTAGGGCATAACGTAATCTCGGTAAGACCGATTACACAAACTCGGTGACACCGATTTTGGTAATAAGCTTTCCAGAGAGTTGGTCAGGCAAACTCGGTTTGACCGATTATCAAACTCGGTGGGACCGATTTTGATAATAAGTTAACCAGAGAGTTTGCATTGTAATCTCGGTAGTACCGATTGCTCAAACTCGGTGAGACCGATTTTGATAATGGACATACATAGAGAGATTACAATCCCATCTCGGTGAGACCGAGATCCCTATCGGTGAGACCGATTTGCCTAGGGTTTGTGGCAGTGGCTAAGACATCCAAACTCGGTGGCGCCGGATAGAAAGAATCAGTGGGGCCGAGTTTGACTTTAGGTTTAGGACATATGTGGATGTGAGAAAGTGGTTGATGGTTTTCGGAGCATATCACTAAGCACATGAAGCAAGAGGCTCATTAAGCAACACCTCATCCCTCCTTGATAGTATTGGCTTTCCTATAGACTCAATGTGATCTTGGATCACTGAAATGTAAAATGAAGAGTCCTGAGCTTGAAGCTTGAGCCAATCCTTTGTCCTTAGCATCTTGAAGGAGTTCCCACATCCTTTAGTCCATGCCACTCCAATGTTGAACTTATCTGAAATATACTAGATAAAAGTGTTAGTCCAACAAGAGATATATTGACATTAATTACCAAAACCAGCTAGGGAGCACTTGTGCTTTCAATCTCCCCCTTTTTGGTAATTGATGGCAACATACATGAAAGCTTTAGATAAAGATATAAATAATAGCAAGTAAAGCTTTGGAAAGACATGTAACAAGCATAGGCTCCCCCTACATGTATGCAATCATGTGAATATGAAATATAGAAGCATGTGATAGCATAACCATGATAGAGCAGGCAATGTGTTACCTGTATCTTGGCTATATGCATCAGAGCAAAAAGTATTAAAGAGAATACCTTCATGCCCATGAGTCCTTGCAAACAGTATGTACATCAACAAGAATTCCTCATACACATGATTGTGATGCATATACTTACCTTGTGGTCTTGAGTTAGCTTAGGATGGAATGAACCTATGAAAACAAGGTTACATAACACAGATGCATCTACTAGCTAGAGCAAACAGAAGAAACCACAAGAATACCAAGACTGGGATGACATGTAGAGAGTGAGTACTGAGTACCACATTGGATTAGACATGTCCCCAAGAGTAAAGATATGCAATGAATTTAAATGATCTCTTTCCCTTAGATGTCTTGCTCCCCGTGAATCTAACATGGGATACTGGGAGAAGAAAAGGAACAAAAAATCAGAGCTGAAGGAAAACAGACCTGAAAGATATGAATGATGATCAGAGCTAAAGTTCAGAGCTAATGTATGCTAATGCAAAATGAGCACAACAGATCATATGAACATGTCTCTCCCCTCAAGAAGACATGTCGACATCTCTCCTCTTGAACACCAAGCATCTGGGATCCTTGAGAAATACTTTCTACTTAAATATCCTCTCCCCCTGGAGATCTCTCTCGTCTTTTGAGGGTCTCTCCCCCTAGAAGGTCTCTCTCTCCCTTAAGAAGAAAGGTGATAAGTTTTGATGCTCTCTCTCTATCTCCAAATGATAAGCTTTGATGTTCTTTCTCTCCCCCTTTGACATGAATTTCCAAGAAGGGTCTTCTGGAGTCTGTTGAATGGGTTTGGTCCTTGAGACACAGAACAAAGCAATGATAAAAATGTGATGCTTGTAGAGGACAAGATTCATTGAGTGGAGCTGGATCAGAAGAAACACAAAATAAGTGGCAAACTGTTTTTCCTGTTATGAAATCGGTGGCACCGAGTGGTATGCTTCGGTCATACCGAAAAGATTCGGTTGGACCGAAAATAACAAATCAGTGTAACCGAGTTCATCACAGAGAAAACACTTGTCACCTCAGCTCACTAGACTAGTAAGATTTCACAAAGATTTGCAAGGAATTAACTGAAAGATATGCAAGGAATTAGATGTACAAAATGCAGAGCAAACAAAAAGAAATCTAGATGAAGTTTTTTTTTGAAAGGGGAAACACATATGCATGAGACAAATGCAAAAACTCAGAAAAGAACACAGGAGAACTTCGTCTAGAGATGGTCGGCGACAAAGTCACCTATGTTAGAGTATATTGACTTAGGAGTCAAGTGAGATCACTTGATCATAGGCCATACTCATCGTTTAAGCTCAAAATGGGGTTACCATTTTTCGTTTAAGCATCTTGATGTATTCACATCTTGTTGAGTTGCTTTAGCTCATGACTCAGAGTAAAGCTTCTCTAAGATGGAATAACATACCTTGGTTGGTGGTGTTGTCCATGTAGTTGAACTTGCGTGGGTTGCTCAAGGTTGATGTAGCTCATCAAGAATTTGGAGCACCACTTGTAATTTGATTCCATCTACCTACATGGGTTAGTTCTTGCAAGGAAGAGCACTTGTATATCCAAAAATAACAATCATGAAACTCAACATAGAATTTTTCAAAGGATATGTTTGAATGGTTTCGTGCTTCCTTGTCTTCAACCACCTTTGTATAGAGACTTGGTGATGTAGAGATTGCTCAAGATGTGAGTAGGTTACAATCTCATGGAGTTTGATTCAACCAAGTACCTACATGGGTTAGATAACATGCAAGATACAAATATATCCAAGACATAAGATTTTCATCATAAGAGAAATATCAAGGATTATTCATAAGCTCATGTCTTGCATGTATCCAATGGAGTTTCTAATCCAAGTTTGAAGCATCAATGATGTTCAATTATCCTCTTAACCTGTAAAACACATTCTCATCACGAGGTTTAGTGAATATTTCAGCTAATTGCTTCTCGGTGCGAACATGCTTAAGATCAATGCCACCCTTAGCAACATGATCTCGAATGAAATGATGATGAACTTCAATATGCTTAGTTCGAGAATGTTGCACAGGATTATGACCAATTTTGATAGCACTTTCATTGTCACAAAGCAATGGAACATGTTTCACATATATCCCATAATCTTTTAGAATTTGGGTCATCCAAAGTAATTGAGCACAACATGAACCAGCGGCAATATATTCAGCTTCGGCGGTGGATAAGGATACCGAGTTTTGTTTCTTGGAGGACCAAGACACAAGAGATCTACCAAGAAATTGACAAGTAACCGAAGTGGACTTTCTATCAACCTTATCTCCGGCATAGTCCAAGTCGGAATAGCCAACAAGATCGAAAGAGGCCCTCTTAGGGTACCAAATGCCAAAATTTGGTGTATGGATTAAGTATCTCACTATACTTTTCACGGCCTTAAGATGACATTCTGTAGGAGCAGCTTGATATCGTGCACACATGCACACACTTAGCATAATATCGGGACATGAAGCACATAGATATAACAATGAACCAATCATAGAGCGATAAACCTTTTGATAAACCGGTTCACCATCTTTGGTCAAATCAAGATGTCCACTAGTAGGCTTGGGTGTAGACATACCTTTGCATTCTTGCATATTGAACTTCTTGAATAAGTCCTTGGTGTACTTTGTTTGCGAGACAAAAGTACCTTCCTTAGTTTGCTTGATTTGCAGACCAAGAAAGAATTTGAGTTCACTCATCATAGACATCTCAAACTTCTCCGACATTAGCTTCCCAACCTTTTCACTAAAATGAGGGTTAGTTGAACCAAATATAATATCATCAACATAAATTTGGCACACAAAGAGTTCACCATTAACCCTTTTAGTAAAAAGGGTAGAATCAATTTTCCCAATTTCAAAGCCTTTTTCAATAAGGAACTTGGTCAAGCATTTATACCATGCTCTAGGAGCTTGTTTAAGTCCATTGAGGGAGTTCCGGACTAGGGGGTGTCCGGATAGCCGAACTATCATCATCGGCCGGACTCCAAGACTATGAAGATACCTGATTGAACACTCCATCCCGTGTCCGGATGGGACTTTCCTTGGCGTGGAAGGCAAGCTTGACGATACGGATATGTAGATCTCCTACCATTGTAACCGACTCTGTGTAACCCTAGCCCTCTCTGGTGTCTATATAAATCGGATGGCTTTAGTCCTTAGGACGAAAAACAATCATACCATAGGATAGCTTCTAGCGTTTAGCCTCCTTGATCTCGTGGTAGATCCACTCTTGTAACACACATCATCAATATTAATCAAGCAGGACGTAGGGTTTTACCTCCATCAAGAGGGCCCGAACCTGGGTAAAACATCGTGTCCCTTGTCTCCTGTTACCATCCGCCTAGACGCACAGTTCGGGACCCCCTACCCGAGATCTGCCGGTTTTGACACCGACATTGGTGCTTTCATTGAGAGTTCCTCTGTGTCATCACCGATAGGCTCGATGGCTTCTTCGATCATCATCGACGATGCAGTCCAGGGTGAGACCTTTCTCCCTGGACAGATCTTCGTATTCGGCGGCTTTGCACTGTGGGCCAATTCGCTTGGCCATCTGGAGGAGATCGAAAGATATGCCCCTGGCCGTCAGGTCAGATTTGGAAGTTTGAACTTCACGGCTGACATCCGCGGGGACTTGACCCTCGATGGATCTGAGCCACAGCCGAGCGTGCCGCACTGTCACGACGGGCATGACTTAGCTCTGCAGCCGGACAGTAACCTGGATCGAGGACGGATGGCTAGACACCGCCTCGGGGGCTGCAACCTCTGCGGCGATAGAGCCGAACACTGACCTTGTCCCTCATAAAGCTCGTGACTCCGAGGTGCCGGACCCCTTGCCGGACTACGAACCTCCCGCGCCCCCTCCGATCGAATTCGATTGGGCGCCGATCATGGAGTTCACCACAGTGCACATCTTTCAAGTCTCACCCTTCGGCGACATCTTGAGTTCGCTAAGGTATCTCTCATTATCAGGAGAGCCCTGGCCGGACTGCGGTCAGGGCAGTTGGGATGCGGACAACAAAGAAATTCAAAGCCCACCCACCACCCACTTGGTAGCCGCTGTCAACAATCTAACCGACATGCTAAACTATGACTCCAAAGACATCGACGATATGGACGACGATGCCGGAGACGACCAAGAACCAGCGCCTAAAGGGCACGGGAAAACCACCCCAACTCATGGCGTATACATGATGGATACACCAAAAGGAAGCAATAATGAGGAAAAACGGGACGTGGCGAAGGACAACTCCCCCAACAAACAACCAAAGCGGCGACGCAAGCGCCGCCCTAAGGCCGGCATCGATAAAACAACACCCATATGGACCCGGCCCTAGAGCAGGGCGAAGCAGTGGATGACGCACATGTCAACAAGCAGCCAGCCGGACATGAACTGGACAAGCAACCCATCCCCGGCGAAGATTATCTCACATCACCAGAGCATATGAATCTTCATAAAAGGCTCGTCGCCACTTCAAGAAGTTTGAAGAAGCAAAAGCGGAAGCTCAAAACAGCGGAGGACGCACTCAAAATGAGATGGAGCAAAGTACTCAACAGCGCAGATAAAAATGGCGCTAGTCACCAGACAAAGAGCTACCCGAAGCGCAAGCTGTTGCCCGAATTTGACGAGGAGGCCTTAGAGCCCCCGCAGTCAAAAAAGAAAGAAGCTGCCTAGCCGGATAGACGACCAGATGACAGGCCAAGAGCAACAAGGGGCACCGCACACAATCCGGCTCACGATCAGCATAAAGATCCTCGGAAAAGGGACGACCCAGTCAGATCTATTTATGGGCCAAAAAAGAAGACTCGAGGAAGCAACATAACCCGCCGAGCATTCAAAGACAACGGCACACCCAAATACAGGGGCGCCGCACACCCACTATGTTTCACTGATGAGGTACTAAATCATGGATTTCTAGCGGGATTCAAACCCGTAAACAAAGAAGCATATGACGGAACAACAGACCCGGGAGTCTGGATTGAGGATTACATCCTACACATACATATGGCCAGAGGAGACGATCTCCACGCCATAAAATACCTACCCCTCAAGCTCAAAGGGCCAGCTCGGCATTGGCTTAAAAGCCTCCCAGAAAATACCATTGGAAGTTGGGAAGAGCTTGAGGATGCGTTTCGAGCAAACTTTCAGGGGACCTATGTCCGCCCTCCGGATGCAGACGATTTAAAGTCACATAACTCAACAGCCCGGAGAGTCAGCACGCAAATTCTGGAACAGGTTCCTCACTAAAAAGAACCAAATAGTAGACTGTCCGGACGCTAAAGCCTTAGCAGCCTTTAAACACAACGTCCGAGACGAATGGCTTGCCAGACACCTCGGCCAGGAAAAACCAACAACAATGGCCGCACTAACAAGCCTAATGACCCGCTTTTGCGCGGGGGAAGACAGCTGGCTGGCTAGGTGCAGCACCAGCGACCCGAGTACATCCGAAGTTAGGGATGGAAATGGGAAATCACGACGCAGAAAAGATCAGCGCCGGAATAAGGAAAAAGGCCCGAATAGTACGGCGGTCAACGCCGGATTCAAAAGCTCTCGGCCGAACAACAAAACACTTCCCCTCAAGGACAACAGTGATGAGCTATCCAACCTAAATAAGATTCTGGACAGACTATGTCAAATACATGGTACCCCTAGGAAGCCTGCAAACCATACCCATAGAGATTGTTGGGTCTTCAAACAGTCCGGCCGACTTAATGCCGAACACAAGGGGCTCGACACACCAAGCGAAAGTGACGAAACCCAACAACAGCACTCCGGAAAACAGAAGACTTTCCCACTAGAAGTAAAAAAGTGAACTCACTTGATGTGATAACACGAAAAGACAGCGCGGCACCTGCGATACCAGGACACCGGCTGCAGAATGGGGATAGACCATACCAAAATTTGCCATAGCAGCACTTCCTTTAAAGGAGTGATGCCAGGCCTTTAAGCCAATTATACAGGCTTTGTACCACTAGAGGTTGTGTTCGGTTTATCCGACAACCTCCGCCGCGAAAAGCTCACTACCCATCGCCCCATTCAAACAGTAGCCCTTAAGCACTACTGGGGTCCGCAGCTTTCGCCAGCCCTAACGCAATACCACATTACGCGTTTTTTACGCTTAAAAATGCCCGGCCAACGTGGCATAATTTCATTAAAAAGTAACTCCGAGTGTTCCTCGACCATGGAGAAACGTGAGACTGCCTTGACAGCCACACACTAATCAGACCTTGCGGGTCAAAGCCCCTAAAAACAGGTCATTCAGACCTCGGACATGGTTAGGCGAGTCCGGCAAGGGGCTTCCCTGCTGCATATCCCCTTTATAAGGGGCTGCGTGTATAAATGATGAGAGCCAATAAAGCTCAATTTTCTTCCTTTTATTCTATTTTTATACAACCTCTGCACAATATTTCTTGGAAACTAAGTCCTCTTTTACAGATGAAGCACATGCTACACCCGTCCAGGATATAGCACAACGGAGACATAGGCGCAGACGTGCAGCAGGGACCCGTTGCAAGGATTCTTTTCAGATTAAGACCCTGCATCAACCTTTCTTACTGTCTCTTGTTGATACACATCCCCCAGTTTCAAACCATAACCGAGGAGGAGGCTGGCATTTTGGCATCGGCCACGTCAGAAGTTCCCACCTGAACCTGGACACTAGGGGCTTAGGGCATCGTTCTGCCCGGTATCATAAAGACCGAACACCTCAGGGAGTGTTCGGCGTCTCGAGTTAGGCCTTATATGCATCAGCTCCGAATCATGTCTTTGGTCAAATGTTGGGTTTGCCTGGCTCCTGTGTTTTGCTGCCTTACGTTCCGCATCGTCGGCTAACGCGGCACCAGGAGAACTACTGCGATTATGCCCCGGTTCGGCCGGTCGAGCGCCTCAGTAGAGAAAGCCGAAAACTGACTGTCATGATATAGCGAGAGACTGGTCAACCACTCGATTGACCATTGGAATGTTTAGAATTCCTCCGCTTTGACGAAGGACCGCTTCCCGGTCAGGCACATACGCACCCCGAAGTTCGGAGAGGAGCAGTGCCGCTAGGGGCTATATAGTAGCCCCACATTCGAGCTCCTATGGCTAAGTGAAAGTAATAAAGCATTATAGTCCGGTTGCCTAGTTTGCTACGCTATCACCTCCCTACAAGGACCAAGACGTTGGATTAAGTGTGAAAAAGTGCTTTTCTTTTTGCAAACACCCCCGCACCATGTGCGTGGGGGCTGAAGCCGAAGACTGGAACTTTCAGGTTATTCATACATATACGGCCGCACAGGAGATAGTTCAATACTTGAACACACAAGTATAAAAAGTTATTGCATTATAAATATAATCTCAGAAATCATACATGTCATTCAAACATAACATCTTTCGAGCACTGCGACTCTATTATACGAGCGCCCTGCAGGACTTCCTCAAAATAGTGCTCGGTGGGGAATCGGCTTTTGTCCGAACCCTGGGATGCAACAGCGGTGGCATCCATCTCCGCCCAGTATGTCTTGCCACGGGCGAGAGCCATCCGTGCACCTTCTATGCATGCCGACCGCTTCATCGCACCAATATGCGGCACCGCCCCAAGGAATTGCTGCAACAAACCAAAATAACTCTTCGGCTTGGGCCTTTTCGGCCACAGATGAGCGACCACATCCATCATGGCTAGTCCGAACAATCTATTCAGCTCAACCCACTCAACCAGCCAATCACTCAATGGAAGTGGACGCTCCGGACAATGGAATTGAGACCAGAAAAGCTCTTCCATTTCATGATCCTCCTGACTTCGAAAGTGCACGACTGCGTCTGCCGCACTCGCCGCCAAGTCCAGATAAGGATCCTCCGCACCGTACAATCGGCCCATCTGAGCATACTTCGGATCCGTGAACTTCCTATGCAGCATAAAGGGCTTTCCAGCCACAATGTCTTCGACCTGACGCAGTTCCTCCTTCATAGCCCGCATCGCACTACGAGCATCCTTGGCTTCGGCGTCGGCCTTCTTCAGGTCCTCTTGCTCCGCTCGGCGTTCTCCTTCAAGAACTTCCATGCGGTCGGTAGCAACTTTTAATTTCGTGGCCATTCCGGCCATCTCCTCCCTGCTTCGGCAGTGAGCAGCCTTCTCGGCTTCTAGCTCTTCCGCTGCCTTCGAGGCAGCCGCCTCGCTTTTTCTAGCTTGCTCCTTGGCCCGAGCAAGTTCTGCTCGAAGATCTTCCACAGCAGCAACACCATCTGCATCAAGCATACAAATTGTAAGGAATGGGCGTCAGCTCCCTTACTAGGCGACCGCAGAGCAACCACTTACCTTATGACTCATCAAGTCGTTTATTAACCAGCAAGATGTCCGCATCCGCAACATCGAGCTGCCTCTTCAGTTCGGCAACTCCATCAGTCCGGCTGGCCACCGAACGTTCCGCCACCTGCATAGGAATGGCGATAATCTATAACTGAGATTATGATCCTCGGCATGCTGTCGCTTTCGACAGCATACCAAGTCTCAGGGGCTACTATCTATACAGGGCGCACTTCATGTGCAAAACTATCAAAAGGTATGTCATTTTTTTGCGTACCTCAAATCCCGTCAGCAAGCTTCCGACGACCTCATACAACCCGCTCTCGGCGGACGAGATCCTTTCAATAATCGTACTCATTAATGTGCGGTGATCTTCCGAGATGGACACCGTCCTAAGTAAATCCTGCAGCTCCACCGGCCGTATTCCAATGGGTGCCGAACTCTCTGGCCCCGCCGGACTCGGGGAGACCCTCCGTGACGACACCTCAGGGTCATCCGCCCCGCATGATGGGGCGGCAGATGGAGGCATTTCACTCTCCATCATCTCCGGACGAAGGTCTCCCGAAGATGAGCTATGCTGAGACGGGCTGAGATCCAAACTACAAGATGAAAACTTTGGTTACCCTTAAAAATTAAGCAGGGGTATCCACTATTACAAAATTCCCCCTCTTCTACGTACAGCTCGCTGGAGGGCTGATTCCTCCGAGGAGACAGTGCGGCCGGGACTCTTCCCAGCACAGGACCTTCCGGTATAGATTTCTTTCCCCGCTTCGAGGCCTTGGCCTCCGGGTCTTCAGAAGCGGTCCTCTTCTCCCCCTGGAAGGAGGGACTCTCGATTCCTCCCTTACTAAAAGCCTCCATGGCGGAGGTGGTATGTCCCCTGTGCCCTTCTTCGCCTTCCTCCAAAGGTGCAACCTCTAACATTTTGATTAACACGGGATCCTGCGTGGTCTTAGGGAGGGGGGCCGGGCACTGTATCATTTTTGCTTGCGCTATCCACTCCTGTCCAGGGATAGCTGGTTAAAAGGCAAACTCACGATAAATAAATGGACGGTGTGTCCGGACACAGGGCTACTTACTTGAGTATCCGGGCGATTGCAGCTTAGGCCAGCATCCTCGGTCAATTCCGTACGCGTCACTTATGATCCGAAGAACAGTTTGTACATCTCCGTGGCTGTCAAACCCATGAAGTGTTGAAGAGCTCGTTGCCCCTCCAGATTAAATTCCCACAGGGGGAGGGTGCGACGTTTGCAGGGCAGTAGGCGCCGGATCAAGATAACCTGTACCACTGTGACGAGATCGATCTCCCTTTCTTGGAGGCCTCGAATTCGGTCCTGCAACAGGGGTACGTCCTTGGGCGGCCCCTTGTCACGCCCCTTGTTGACCCATGACGTCAGCCGCTGTGGAGGGCCCGAGCGAAAGACGGGCGGCGGCCTCTGCCTACTGCCCCTGGGAGCGGTGATATACAACCACTCCTGTTGCCACAAGCCGAACTCCTCCTGAAAAGAGCCCTCGGGACATGGAGCATCGGCCCCCTTGCTTATAACCGCCCCGCCACACTCTGCCTCACGCCCCTCAATCATCTTCGGCTCCACGTTGAAGGTTTTGAGCCACAAGCCGAAGTGAGGGGTAGTGCGTAGGAAGGCTTTGCAGACGACAATGAATGATGAGATATGGAGGATGGACTCCGGAGCCAAGTCGTGGAATTCTAGCCCATAGTAAAACATGAGCCCCCTCACGAAAGGATCCGTCGGGAAGCCTAAACCCCGACGGAGGTGAGACACGAACACGACGCTCTCGCCAGGCTCGGGAGTAGGGATAACCTGCCCTAGGGAAGGCAGCCTATGCGAAATCTCGTAGGTTAAGTACCTGGTGGCTCTCAGCTTTAGCACGTCCTCTTCCGTGACGGAGGAGGGCATCCACCGACCTCGTAGGTCGGGACCGGACATTGTCAAAGATTGAAGGTACCCGAATATGGAGCCCTGGGTGTTGGAACTCGGGGCGAGGGGCGGATTTGATTGAGGATTGAAGGAAAAGAACGGGCCTTGGTCTCATTATAAAGAGGGAGAATACCAAGAGCCGTCCGCGTGACCGTTTGGAACCCGCCTTCGATGGAGGGGGCGTGGCAACGGGCGCGGTTGGGTTACCCACGTCCGTATTGATGAGAATCCCGGAATAAGGGGAACACGATCTCTGCTTCAACAAGACGTGCCAAGGAAACCACCTCGCTAAACGCGCGGAGGTGGAACAATAAAAAACAATTCAAGTAAAGGCTTGGTAATGGTGTGACGTCACGCCACAAAATACGTCAGCAGATTGAACTTGTGTAATATTATTCTCTCTACGGTGGTACGTGGAATTTATTTTTGCAGAGCCGGACACTATGCTGGTGTTCACAATCTTCTATAAATTATTCGGAGGAAGAACCCACCTTGCAATGCCGAAGACAACATGCGCGCCGGACTCGTCGTCATTGAAGCCTGGTTCAGGGGCTACTGAGGGAGTTCCAGACTAGGGGGTGTCCGGATAGCCGAACTATCATCATCGGCCGGACTCCAAGACTATGAAGATACCAGATTGAAGACTCCGTCTCGTGTCCGGATGGGACTTTCCTTGGCGTGGAAGGCAAGCTTGGCAATACGGATATGTAGATCTCCTACCATTGTAACCGACTCTGTGTAACCCTAGCCCTCTCCGGTGTCTATATAAACCGGATGGCTTTAGTCCTTAGGACAAACAACAATCATACCATAGGTTAGCTTCTAGGGTTTAGCCTCCTTGATCTCGTGGTAGATCCACTCTTGTAACACGCATCATCAATATTGATCAAGCAGGACGTAGGGTTTTACCTCCATCAAGAGGGCCCGAACCTGGGTAAAACATCGTGTCCCTTGTCTCCTGTTACCATCCGCCTAGACGCACAGTTCGGGACCCCCTACCCGAGATCCGCCGGTTTTGACACCGACATCCATAAAGAGCTTTTTGAAGTTTGTAAACATGATTGGGTTTCTTAGGATTGACAAAGCCGGGAGGTTGTTTAACATAAACTTCCTCCTCTATTTCACCATTTAGAAAAGAACTTTTAAGGTCCATTTGGTACAAGGTCATATCATGGTGATTAGCATAGGCAAGTAAGATGCGAATGGACTCAAGTCTAACAACGGGGGCGTAGGTCTCACCATAGTCCATACCTTCGACTTGTGTGTTGCCTTGGGCGACGAGACGTGCTTTGTTGCGAACTACTTGTCCATCTTCATCTTGCTTGTTGTGAAACACCCATGTGGTACCGATGATGTTGTGGTTGTTGTCGGGCTTCTCAACCAATGTCCAAACTTGGTTCCTCTCAAAGTTGTGTAGCTCTTCATGCATAGCATTTATCCAATCCGGATCTTCCAATGCTTCTTCGACCTTCATAGGTTCAATGCTAGAGATGAAAGAATAGTTTTCACAAAAGTTAGCTAAACGAGTTTTAGAGCGAGTGATTCTCCCGGTTTGAATATCATTGTAGATTTGCTCGACAAGATGGTCTTTAGCAATTCTTGCTCGAACTCGTGAAAGCTTTTGCTTGGATCTTCGTTGAACATCTTCTTCATCTTGTTCTTCTTCTTGGCCTTCTTCATTGTTGGCGTTGGTGTTCTCTTGTCGTGGTGTAGAAGGAGGTTGTTGACGTTCATCTTGATGCACTTCCTCATTTCCTTCATCTTGGTGTGTCCCACTTGTGGATGCTTCCGTATCACCTCTTGGTTCACCTTGTCGTGAAGTAGAAGCTTCCACTTGGACGGACGAGATACTCTCCTTCACCTCCGTTGGATGGACCTTGCCAATAGACAAGTCTTGGATTGCTTCCGAAGGATCTTTGTCTCCTACATCAATTGGCAATTGCTCTACTTACGAGCCATTAGATTCATGAAACTTCACATCTACCGTCTCTTCAACCTTTTGGGTGAAATTGTTGTAGACACGGTAAGTGTGGGAGTTTGAGCCATAACCTAGTAGGAAACCTTCATGAGACTTAGGAGCAAATTTAGAACGACGATGCTTATCAAGAATGTAGCACTTTGAGCCGAATACTCGAAAGTATCTAACTTGGGGTTTGTTACCGGTGAGGAGCTCATATGCCGTCTTGCCGAGTAGCTTGTGAAGATACAAGTGATTTGTTGCATGACAAGCTGTCTCAACCACTTCTGCCCAAAAGTGCTGCGGCGTCTTGTACTCATCAAGCATCGTTCTCGCCATTTTGTTGAGCGTCCGGTTCTTCCTCTTAACAACTCCATTTTGTTGAGGTGTGGACGTAGCCGAGAACTCGTGTGAAATCCCTTCTTCATCAAGAAAGGTGTCCACATTTGCGTTCTTGAACTCTGTTCTGTTGTAGCTGCGAACCTTCTTGATCTTCACTTCAAATTGATTTTGGGCCTTCCTAGTGAAGTTTTTGAAGATCTTCTGAACCTGCGATTTATCATCGAGAAAGAACACCCACGTAAATATGGAAAAATCATCAACTATAACTAGACCAAAAGAATTTCCACCGAGACTCTTGTAAGAGTTGGGACCAAAGAGATCCATGTGAAGTAGCTCGAGTGGCCTCTTCGTGGTCAAGATGTTCTTCACAGGATGCCTTCCTCCAACCTGTTTACCTGCTTGACAAACACTGCAAAGTCTATCCTTATCAAATATGACATCATTAACTCCAAGGATACGATTCCCCTTAATAAGCTTGTCAAGGTTTCGTACACCAACATGACGTAATCGTCTATGCCATAACCAACCTTTTGAGGATTTAGCAATGAAGCAAGTTTTAGGTTGGGCCTTTTTAGTGAAATCAACAATGTAAAGATCACCTCTACGTATACCGGTAAAGACCATTTTATGATTGTCTCGACGAAACACTTGGCAATCAACTTCAGTAAATAGGACATTTTAATCGAAATCAGCAAGTCTAGATACTGAAAGTAAGTTGTACCCAAGAGATTCAATGAGCATGACATTTTGTATGGAGCTATCATGTGAGATGGCCACCTTACCGAGGCCAACCACCTTACCCTTTGAGTTGTCACCGAAAGTGACATACTTTCGAGGACTATCATTATCAGCAAGCTCACGAAACATGTCTTTATCTCTGGTCATGCGATCGGTACATCCACTATCAAGAACTCATTCCTTTCCTCCTGACATGTATCCCCGAAGATTTGCCATAAGACAAAATGTCTCATTGCATCATCAAGATCGAAGTCACTATCATCATCCTCATCATAGTATCCATGTTCAACATCGTCATGTGGTGGATCAAATCCTAGAGAGGGTGATTCGTTAGAGTGATTTTCACAATGATCTTGTCTATGAATTCTTATAGCTTCGGAAATAATGTCACTAATAATACCAAAATTTCCTTTGGCACGCATAAGGTTTGTAAGCTCAAATAGACGATCACCAAACATAGGATCACTAGTATTCATTTTACTCAAAGCAATAGACTTATGGAGAATTTCATCTAGATTTTTCAAGGAATAATCTGGAAATCATTCCTCAAGAAATTTCCATATAGTTTAGGCACCCTTAAAAGTAGGCAAAGATCCAATCAAGTTTCTAGGCAATCCTCTAATGATAAGTTCGGCAGTTCTAAGATTCCTAACCATGTCAATTGACTCATCATGGGTTGGATGCATAGGATCAACACAAGGTGCACAAGGGCTAGCAATGTACTTGTTAAAATGATATTGATTGAAAATAACAAGCATCTCATTTTTCCACTCACGAAAATACTCTCCATCAAGAATAGGCACTCTATGTCTAAGACTCCCCAAAGTAGACTCATCCATCTTCCTCCAATGGTGATTAAACCAAAGCAATGGAGACCAATGCTCTGATACCACTTGTAGAACCTTGAGAAGAGGTGTCTAGAGGGGGGTGATTAGACACTAAGTACCAAAGTTGCAGTTTTTAAGTTTCTTTAAATTTGAGTGTTGTTTAGGCACAAGTTTAACATTCAACAACACATAGCAAGCAAGCATGCAAAGAGTATATGAGCAGCAAAAAGTAAAGCATGCAACTTGCAATAATGTAAAGGGAAGGGTTTTGGAGGATTCAAACGCAATTGGAGACACGGATGTTTTTGGCGTGGTTCTGATAGGTGGTGCTATCGTACATCCACGTTGATGGAGACTTCAACCCATGAAGGGTAATGGTTGCGCGAGTCCACGGAGGGCTCCACCCAAGAAGGGTCCATGAAGAAGCAACCTTGTCTATCCCACCATGGCCGTCGCCCACGAAGGACTTGCCTCACTAGCGGTAGATCTTCACGAAGTAGGCGATCTCCTTGCCCTTACAAACTCCTTGGTTCAACTCCACAATCTTGTCGGAGGATCCCAAGTGACACCCAGCCAATCTAGGAGACACCACTCTCCAAGAAGTAACAAATGGTGCGTTGATGATGAACTCCTCGCTCTTATGCTTCAAACGATAGTCTCCCCAACACTCAACTCTATCTCATAGGATTAGGATCTGGTGGAAAGAGGGTTTGAGTGGAAAGCAACTTGGGGAAGGCTAGAGATCAAGATTCATATGGTAGGAATGGTTTATTAGTCCCTTTTGTAATGTGCTAAATTTTTATCAAAGATTTAACTGACAAAATGTTAGTGCATGTCAACAAAAATTATATCATTTGATTTGTATTTAAACATAGTTGCCAATGATATAATACTGGTGACATGCATGGAACTTTTGTTAGTCAAATTTATGGTTAAAAATTTAGCACATATTACGATGGGGAGCAATAAACCAGGACGGAGGAAGACTGGTCCATCACGATCATGCTTTATGTCTAATTTTGAATTCAACGACCCAACCTACATGGAGGGAGTGATGCATATATTGGCATGACAACCAAACTTATATATTCAAAAATGAGCGTTACTACAAGTGATGAGTTCAAAACGAGAAAGTGGAACAAGTACAACATGCTTGTGTCGTTCACATTGCACCCCCACACGGTCACGAGCATAATGTAGTAAATGACTAGTCTCGTCTTGACCCGCATTTACAATGATACGGCTTGAATGCCAAGGAGGGAGAGGGTAGCGGTTCCCGAGACATTAAACGGTCAATGATGCATCCTCAATTAGCATGCAGAGGGAATTAATTGGAGAATCAGAATAGAGCCAACACGATGTGAATGTAACAGAGTTTGGACTCTCATATAAAGGTGCCCCACTACTCCAATCCGTCTACTCCTAGTCTCTACGCAACATTGCTCAGTCCAATCCAGGACCAAGTCACCAGAAGACACAAGCACCTATGGAGGCGAGCGGCAGTCGGCTGTGCCAGATCATCGAAGATGTCGGCCTGCTGCCCCGCACCGCGCAGTGTTTACAGATGGTGCTGGCGACCACCAGCGTTGTATCCCTCGTCGACGCCGCCTTCGCCTCTCGCATGGACGGCATGATGGTCTCCTCTATCCGCAAGTTCACCGCCGTCAATAAGCGCGTGGATGGCCCTGCCGTACTGCTCTAGCCCGCGCGCCCAGGCTCCTCATCACCTACCACCCTCATCGGCCTACATGGCGATGAACTCTTTCAAGCCCTGGTGGCCCTGCAGGTGCCGGAGGTCGCTATGAAGAATGTGCACCTCGAGGCCACGCTCGCCGTGCAGCGCCTCACCATGCAAGAAACCGTCGACCTGCACATCCACGTCTACGAGGAAATCTTCTACATAGGCCACTACAAGGCCATCGAGGACATAAAGATGCTGGCCTTCTTCCAATGACTGGAATCTTTGGATACCATTGTTCAGAAGCACGTCGACCTGGCCACAAAAGTCGCTGCTACTTAGCCGCCGTTCGGTTGGCCGGCGCCTTGAGTCAAGGAGGTTGACGTCGTCGATGGAAGCATCTTTCTTCTTGCCTCCTGGAACCAGCACTGCATTGCCATGCGGCCTTAATTATTTATTAGTGTATGACACTTTTATTCCGGTCGTATTTTTTTAAATGAAAACGAGACCAACCCGGGCTAGACTAGTATGTTGGCATTTTTTACATAAGAAAACTCCGTGAGCACCAAGCGCTCGAGCTGAGACTCGAACCCTTGTGAGCTGGCTGTGAACTACCGCGCCTTGCCAATGGAGCATATGCTCCATTCTCTAGTCATAACATTTTCAATGTGAGGTGGGGCCGCAGTTGAGCAAACCTGCCATCGGCCAATCCCCACCCCGCCCACCGCGCGCCGGCTGAGTTAGAATTAGAAGAGAGAAATGATTGAGAAGAGCTAGCTGTAGCACGGACGCTGTTGTCAGATGGGACTCGTGTTGATAGAATAGGAGTACTGAGTACTCATACCTCTTTTTTTATTTTTTGAGGGGAAAAGTAGTCATACGTCTAGTACCACTAGTTTGGTGCATGCGACCTATACCTATCATCACTTTAGGTCTCCTTTTCAAACCGCATGTACACTTCATAGTACATATACTTTTCAAGCATTTATCATCCTATATGTACTTCTCTATTTCCACGTGCTCCCTTTCGCCGACATGTGCGACATAGAGCATCTGGGTCGTAGTGCACGCACGACTCGGAGCATATGCAACCATGCCGGCGTACTTTACATTTCAGACCTCACGAATTACATGCAAACCCCCCACGGAAGAATAAATAAATAAATGAATTCCTACATGCAAACCGGATTATTTTCATAGAAACCGGAGCACGTTCATTAAATTTGGACATAACACATTTATAAAAAATGACCGGACCTAAACCGGTCTAAGGGCCTCTTTGATTCGCATGATACTGAAAACACAAAAATGGGGAAAGTATGACGGCGATGAACCAAGACCAGGAGGAAGAGGAGTAGTACTATACATGCTACACACTGGACTGTAGCACATTGTTTTTATGGCCATATCACCACATTGTTTTCTATGGCCTATCGCCTGCTAGTTCACTTGGCTGTCGTGGTTCACACTCCTCCGACAGGAGTAGTAGTACTAGTATATACACTATATATAACTCATGATTCTTACGTACTTCGCTGACATGTGGGAGAGCTAGCATCCGGGTCGGCGTGTCATGCACCAGATTATAGTGGGGAACGGATGGGGGGCATCACCCCGGTCGTAGTGCTAGTAATTCATGACTATAGTGAGTAGTCATATCACAAGACCCCGTCTTTCCAGCAGTAACGCATCGTCAAATCGCAGTAAGTTGAATCCGCTACTCCCTCACCCTCCTCGCCTCTCTGTCAAACCGCCTACGTAAAAGCTGCCGCGCGTACTGCCTGGGAAAAGCCCTGCCCTCAACTTTTAACTACTCATAGTATAATTTTGTATCGATGAATTGCACCATGGAGCAGAAAACCAAAAGAAAAACGCGGTAATTTAAAAAATACAGCTCAAGCTCTGGCTAGCGACTCGGAATGTAAACCATGCATATACCTATAGGTTACTCCAAAGTACCGAGTACATTGATGCAATGTGGTCAAACTGTACCATTGATATCTCAAAGCGAAAATAGTTTGAGCTGGTTCGTTCTATATAAATACTAGTATTGTATGTTTATTCACCCGTGGGGTTGTTCAATGAATGGAGGGCCGTGGAGCACAATGAAAGAACACTACTACTGTACTAGTAAGTAGGAGTCGTACAGTTAGTCACGTTAAATAGTGAGTTTCTTTTCTTTAATGCCACGTACACAAATTGAAACGCTTGTTGTGGAGAGAAAAAGATAATCACGCCACTATATATATAGGCAAGGGCCTTAGCGCTTGGTTTAATAGGACAAGACAACGGTATCGACATTTTCTCTCTGCTCACCGCTGGTCACATATCTGGCCGGATCCCTTCGGCCAGTGTGTGTAGACGACTAGTTCATCGTTCACGCTGTCATCGGCCGCCAGGAAGGAAACCCACAGCTGCAGGCGTGTCCCGACCCTCTGCCCGTGCCGTTCTCTCCAACATAGGGCCGACTCAGGAGGTCCTCCGACCCTTCTTCCTCCCTGCCGTATTGTGCGCAGATCAGACCTACCGCCGCTGACATCCCCATGACCCTCAGGTATAAGTTCTTCCAAAGTGGCCTTGCTCTACTGCCCCAGCTCCCCACGTGTCTGCATGTGCATCTTTTTGATTTAGCTACACTTCAGTCGACTGAATCGACTTTTGGGTTAGTGGATTTTTAAGGGGTGG